>NC_044917.1:24950565-25008548 GCF_003576645.1 Ipomoea triloba
TTTTTTTTTTTTTTTTTTTTTTTTTTTTTTTTTTTACAATACCGACATCGTATATATATATTTTTAAATTTTTTTAAATATAAACTTATCACGTCGGTATATGTAAAAAACCGATGTGATATATTTATTTGTGTTTTAAATTTAAATTTTATTTATCAATTTATACCTAAAAATTGCTCAAATATCATCACAACCACATCCAAAACCTGCGCAATTTTATATTATCTCAATTAATCAAGCTAATAAATCTCACAATTTATACTAATTAATAATAACAATTTAAAATTAAAATTATCAACATCAATTATTTCACGTACTAAACAAGTATTGTATTAACTCATTCATCAATTAGGAACTTGGTTCTTATGTCTCTAACTTCATTAATCGCTTGTTAATTGTAGCTCAATCTACCAAATCTCTCCAAGCTCTACAAAGTTGAAAATAAATAAGTTAGTATTTTTAAAATTTGAAGGATAAAGTTATTTTATTAAATTACTTGCCTTATCTATTCCTTTGCATGCTTGCGTGGAAAGAGTTTTCAACATTAATTTCTAGCAAATGTGACAATCTAAAACATTATATATCAAAAGATTATTGTCATGCGTATATCAATGTAGATATATAATTAAATTAAATAAAAACTAGTTCAAGAAATTCAAAACTAAAAGTTAGACTTTTCTTGAAATATCTTGCAATAAGCAAGTTTTCTTTTAATAAACAAATAAATAAGATCCTTGACTGTAAAATAAGTGGAATTGAAAAAGTTATTGAATTCATATATATATAGAAGGCATGGTAGGTGAAATGTCAAGAGAGATACATTGATGAAGTTGCATATCTATATACTGATGTAAGATCTTGGAATTGAAGATTCATTTCTTATCTTGATGGCTACTATTTTGCCCTTGAATATTTAGACTTTCAAGATAATTGTTGCTTTCTGACAAATTGTAATACAATATTAATTGCATCAAACACAAAATTCTTGTAACCTATATATATTGAAATTATTGTTTTGATCATATAAGAAATAGGTCGGCCATCAACAAACTACTATATATATAGGTACGACCGCGCCTGTTCATGCGGTCGGTGTGATATACACCACTAGTGTTAGAAAAATGCACAACACAAATATGCACCATTAGGTACACATCACCAAAAACACTCCACTAGATATGCAAATATACACAACACAATGTTCGAAAATGCACAACTAAGGACATGGGACAATGGGAGTTATGGGGGTGTTTTGTGTATTTTCATTGTTGTGCATTTTCCTAGCTAACACTAGTGGTGTATTTTTTTAACACTAGTTGTGTATATCGCACTGACCACATGGGAAGGTGAGGCCACATTTGAGCAAATTATATATATATATCAAGATCAGGTGCGGTCGTGCTCTCCCGTGCGGTCTTGCGGTTCACACCACTCAATGTTACGAAATACACCACTCAATGTTAAGAAACACACCACACAAATATGCACTAATATGCATTGTGGTGTGTTTCTTAACATTGTGGTGTGTTTCTTAACATTGAGTGGTGTATTTCGTAACATTGAGTGGTGTGTGATCGGACGGGAGAGCACGGTCGCACCTGAACCAATATATATATATATATATATATATATATATATATATATATATATCTTTTCAAATGTGGCCGCACCTTCCCGTGCGGTTTACACCAACCAATGTTAAGAAATGCACCACAATGAAAATATATAAAAACACCCATAACTCCCCTGTTTCTAATTGTGCATTTCTGAACACTGTGTGGTGTTTTTTTTCATACATAGTGGTGTGTTTTTGGTGATGTGTACCTAATAGTGCATATTTGTGTGGTGTATTTTTTTAACATTGAGTGGTGCATTTATTAACATTGAGTGGTGTAAACCGCATCGACCGCACGGGAAGGCACGGCCACACCTGATTATGCCCATATATATATATATATATATATATATATATATATATATATATATATACACACACATATAATCAAAGAAAAGAGTAAATTTAGACAATAATACACTATTATTGCCTTTCAATAATACTTCTTGACCTCACGATGCTCAATCATTCATGTTCAAACTCTCTCAAGATCCCCTTTGGAGCTTACATAATCTCATTCCATCTACTATCCAGATTGCATGCCATCTTGGTGAGAGCATCCCCAGCTCAATAATGTTCCCAGTAAACATTTGTCTCTTTAATAATCCAATCCTCCTCCATTATCTTCGTGTACTATTGTCGAAGATGTTTCTCAAAGGACCTCTTTGTAAGTTATCATCTCTTATCCAATATGCTTGTGATGGATATAATATAAATCCGACCGCGGAGCGCTGACCCGGAGCAACAAATCAAGAGTGACGTGGAGGGCCCCGGGACCGCGAGGTGGAGCCTCGTGCTCGACTCGGGGGGCCATGTTTGGGCCGTGGCCCCGGCCTTAGGCTAAGACCGAACCCGGGGGGCTCAGCCAAGGCTCAAGAGGCTCGACCGAGGCCCAAGGGGGCTCGATCAAGGCCCAAGAGGCTTGGGTAAGGTCTCAAGGAACTCGACCGGTCCTAGGGGGCTCAGACCAAGGTCCAAGGGGCTCGGTCGATGCCTCAGGTGCTCAAGTAGAGGTGCGTGGGGGTGCTCAGCCCGGGAGGGGGGGGGGTATTTTGCTGGGCGCGGTCTAAGTTGTTATAACTACCCTCCCTTATCGTAGTGGAGGTTAAAGAGCTGCAAGTATTAAAGCACAGTCTTTTTCTTATTTGGACATCCTGAAACACTTGTAATTGCTTGACATACTCCTTGTAATCTTCTTACAACCTTTTAATATGAATTTATCTCCGTGATATGCATATTCTTTGTCAGTTTTACTACGTTATTCGTCTCTTTATTCTTAGTTCATTGGGTTTATTAATTCGGACCCCTAGATTAATTAAATCCATCATTGGTGCTTTTACTAAGAGCTGACGTCAGGCTCAAGCGTGCTAGTTTTCCCTAGCTATGTCGAGATCCAACTCTCGTAACTCAAACGACACCCGTAGCATGCCCATCGCCCCAAGCGGGAACGGTCGTAACGGGGCCGCCAGCCATTAGTGAACCCTCTGCGTGAGGTCGGTGTGGGACTTGAGGGACCATTTCACCAACAACCGCAACGGGGTTCAGCACCTACCGCTTCCCTACCTGTCCCACCTACTAGAGGGGTGGGTTGCTATCCAGCAAGTCCCCATCGTGCTCACCCGTTTCGTGAAAGGACTCTAGGGAGGTCTTCAAGCTCCCCGGCTCGGCCCTGAGGCCCTCCGTGGAGTGCCAACCCTGGCACCGATACATCCGAGGGAGCGTGGTGAGCCCAGTAATAGGCATCCCCGAGCTCAAAGGACTCAAGTTGAAGGGGAGGTCAACTCACCCCAGCCGTTTGAGAGGGGGGGGGGGAGAGGGGATGTCAACCAAGATAGGCAGGAACATCGAGAGCTAGACAGGGAACATTTGACCAGACCCAAGTCCGCCTTGGCGTTGTTGAGTACTCGCATACCAGCTCGGGACGGGTTATCAAGGCCAACCACAACTAGGCTCCCGACAGAGGAGTCGACCGTGCCAAGGTCGACGACCCATAAGCCCCGAGCCCAGCCGCGAAAAGAGTAAGCCTCCCGGGTCGAGCGGTCTAGGGAGACCAACAATGGAGCCCTGAGCTCCCACTGGGACGAGGTGGAGCAGCTCCGAAGGAGAATGGACGAGCTCTAAAAGAAGATTGATGAGAAAGACAGGTCCTCGGAGCCACAGGACGTGCTAACCACCCTGTTCACGAGGGCCATCAAGGCGTACTCGGGGCCTCGAGGAACTCGACCGGGTCCTAGGGGGCTCAGACCAAGGCCCAAGGGGTTCGGTCGAGGCCTCAGGGGCTCAAGTAGAGGTGCGTGGGGGTGCTCAGCCNTCTACTGGGCGCGGTCCAAGTTGCTATAAGTACCCTCCCTTTTTCCGGGGGGCGGTTAAGGAGCTGCTAGTATTAAAGCACGGTTATTTGTCTTATTTGGACATCCTAAAAAACTTGTAATAGCTTGACATACTCCTTGTAATCATCTTACAAACTTTTAATACGAATTTATCTCCGTGATATACATATTCTTTGTCAGTTTTACTACGTTATTCGCCCCTTTATTATTTCCTTAGTTCATTGGGTTTATTAATTCGGACCCCCAGTTTAATTAAATCCATCATTTGTGCTTTTATTAATTCGGACCCCCAAATCATTGACACCATTCGGGGCTACATAGAAATTTTCACATGGGGTCCTGAGGACATATCTGGCCTCAACCGAGACTTCATTACGCACAAGTTGGCCGTAGACCCCTCGGTTAAGCCAGTTCAACAGCGCAAAAGGTACATCTCCAGAGGAGGGAGTTCGTGAAAAAGGAGGTCGATACCCTCCTCGAGATAAGGCACATTAGGGAGGTTCTATACCCTGAGTGGCTCGCCAATGTGGTCCTCACCCCTAAGCCGCCCACCTAGGGAATGTCCGTGGACTACACTGACCTCAACAAGGCCAGCCTCAAACACCCCTTCCCCCTGCTCAACATCGATCAATTGGTGGACGAAACGGTAGGGTGTGCCCTCATAAGCTTCTTAGATGTTTTTAGGGAGTACCACCAAATTTTCATGCACGAAGACGAGGAGGAGAAGACGGCCTTCAGCACACCCAAGGGGGTCTACTAGTACAAGGTCATGGCTTTCGGGCTCAAGAACTCAGGGGCTACGTACACTCGAATGGTGGCCGCGATCTCCAAGCCTACGTCGACAACATGATCGTCAAGAGCCCCGAGACCGATCTCCACATGGATGACCTAACTGAGGTATTCTCAATAATGAAACGCTTTAATTTAAGGTTGAACCCCAAGAAGTGCATCTTCAGGGTGAATGGGGAAAATTCTTGGGGTACATGGTCTCAAAGAGGGGCATCGAGCCCAACCCCGATAAGGTCAAGGCCATCCTGGACATGGAACCTTCGAGGTCCCCCCGGGAGGTCCAACGCCTCAACGGGCGGTTAGCTGCCCTAGGCCAATTTCTCTCAAGGTCAGTTGAGAGGTCACTACCTTTCTTTGAGGTGCTCAAAAGGACTAAGGAGTTCGAATGGTCCCAAGAGTGCCAAAAAGCATTTGAAGACTTCAAGACGTACCTGATGTCACTCCTCCCTGGCCAAACCCATTAAAGGGGAGGTGTTATACTTGTACTTGGGCATCGCGCAGGCCGCGGTTAGCTCCATGCTGGTCCGGGAGGAAGAGAGGGTCCAACGGCCCGTCTACTACATGAGCCGAGCCGAGCCGAGCCCTAAAGGGGGCGGAAATTCGATATATGCCCACCGAGAAGGCTAGACGCTACAACCAAGAGGCCGGATCACTACTTCCAAGCTCACCCCGTGCATATCCGCACCAACCAACCTTTAGACTCGGTGTTGAGGGCCTCGGTGTCGGCCAGCAGGCTGGTCAGGTGGTCCATGCGTCTAAGTCAATTCAACATCCACTTCAAACCCCGATCGGCTATCAAGGGGTAAGCAGTAGCTGATTTTGTAGTCGAGTGCACCGCCCGAGAGGCTACTGAGCAGGTCCAGAACGAGGATGAGGAATGGTGGACCCTCTCGACAGTCGGGTCCTTAAGCACCAAGGGGTGTAGAGGAGGCGGGGCGGGGGAGTCGTCATTATAACCCTAGAGGAGTTCCGAGCTTACTATGCCATCTGCTTCAACTTCAAATTATACAACAATGAAGCTGAGTACGAGGCACTCTTGGGAAGACTACAACTTGCGCTTAACATGAGAGCCGAGAAGCTCAAGATCAAGTGTGACTCCAGGCTCGTGGTGGGGCAGGTCATAGGCGAGTTTGAGGCCAACGAAGACAAGATCAAGAGATATCGAGATGTAGTGCTTCAGTTGTTGGGGTAGTTGATCAATTATGAAATCTTGCAGGTACCTAGGAAGCAAAATGCCAACGCGGACATGCTATCTAAACTCAGCTAGGGGGGCCCCAAGCATATCTCCAAGATAACTCAAGTCGAGGACCTGAAGAGGTCTAGTTTGGAGTCTACCCGGTCCTCCTTGTGCAAATCTAAGCCCCTTGATGGTTGGACCACCTCAAGGAGTACAAAAGAATAGGTGTCCTGCCCCCCGACGGGATGAGATGTCTCTACTCGTAGGTGGTGGGAGAACCTCGACACCCTGGCCCACGAGGGCCCTAGCAAGGTCAAGGTTGCACTATGGGAGCTCGGCAAGCGTGGAATGAGGGATGGTTTGGTCTAAGTAAGTGTAGAGGGATGGGTTTGCAAAGGAGGCGTCGGTACTGGGCTCTACGGCTTGCAAAGGGTGGATATTCAAGGGGTCCTCATATAGGGAAGGTACCTCGGTAGAGAGGTGAGGGATTTGGCCGGGGGTGAACCGTTATTATCATCCATGGGAAGGTCTTGAATGTTTATGGAATCCAAAATTTCTTCTAAGGTATCTAAGTAAAAGTGCATGCAAAGGAGGAAACAAAGAAGGAGAAATAATGGGGAGGGGCTGATTCGGCCTACACAAGACAAAAAAAAATATATGCATATAAGCATATGAACTATATGAAGGGAAGCAAATAGAAAATAAGAAAGGGGAGAATATACACATACACGAAGGAAGTAGCAAATAAAAAACAAACATATAAACCGTATGGACGAGAGAAGGGGGGGGGGGTAGGGGACTAACCTCGTGCTCGGACTTGGGGTGCTCGGGTAGGCGGCTCGATGGAAGTTTGAGAGAGTGTGGAAGATGAGTTCTTATGTGGGGTGTGTAGAATGAGAAGAATATGGGGGGGGGAGGGGGGGTCCATTTTGAATTTCAAAAGGGGGTTGGGAAGTGGGAGGAATTGATGGGTGGAGTGATGGGATTGATGAGGCATTTGTAGGGCTGGAAAATCAAAGCCTACTAGGACTCTACAATCAACTATCTAAATTCTTTGAGGGGGTGAGTCCTAATTGCGATAAAATTCTATCTCCTACGTGATGAGACAACATCCTATTAAATCTAATTATTTAATTATTTTTAATTCGATGAGGGAGGAGTAAAAAATTCCCAAGGCGTGGTTTGGAGCATTATGGGTGTCTACTTTCCTTCACTGACGATGATGTGGTATAAGCGGGGGTGTGAAAATGGGTTATGTGTCGAACCACGAGGATTGAGATTTATGGCACATATAAAGCGGTTACCTAAACTTCTAGGCACTAAGGTGTTAGAACCCATAAGGATCCAAGCAAATCATATTTAAGGTTCAAAGTATAACAACTAAAGAACATTTTTGGAATTTTGGATATAAGGGAAAACAAGATCAAACTAGGATTAAATTCGATTGGAAAAGATGGGTTAGACTAGGTGTATTACTCTATTGATGCATTCAATATTAGAATTGGGGGATGAACATTAACCCTAGGTTCTTGAAGCTAGCACAAAGGAATCCAAGTTTCCATGAGGATTAGAACAAAGGTTGCCCCATTTCCATGGTGTATCAACCTAAGTTCTTGAAGGACAAAAGCTATGTAAGCCCCAATCTACCCCTATTTCCATAGAAGGGAAATTGGGTTTGAGATTGGGTTGGCTCAAGTCTCCCATCCAATTCCCATTGTGATGGAGGACTTTCCAAAGACAAACAACAATCATTGGCCACTAATCATTGAAAGATAGAAATAAACCCAATTCAAAATCAAGAACCCTAAATGGGTGTTCATCCCCTTTATGCAATAATCACATAACAAGCATCAATAATCAATAAAAGTAGTAAACACCTAATCTAACCCATATAAGAGACTACTCACTCATATTTAAAGTAAACATAGTATTGCCAAGCAAGGAAATCATAAAAGCTCAATAAATGTAAAGAAGAGGTGAAGAAAAGGAAAAGAGAAATTTACTATTAAATGTTGGAGAAGAGTAGTAGGAATCCCTTCCAAATCTTCAATACAAGCTCCAAATAATTTTCTCCAATGTAAATCTAAGCTATACTAAGCTAATAAATGGTAAGGAAATGAAGAAAATAGTTCTAAGCTCTCTAGGGTTCAGAATCTTTCAAAAAACGCAGAACAAATGCTTAAATACTGTGCAGGGACCGCGGCCTCCGGCCTAGCATCCGCCCGGATGCTAGGCCGGATGGAAATGGTGAGGGGGCATCCAGCCAGATGTCAGGCCGCATGTGCTCAAAATTCCTGCTTTCCTTCCGCTTTGCATCCCGTTGCTCCGATCCTCTTTGAGTGAAATCTAGGCCTCCAAAGTTGTTCCATTATGCTCCAAGAAGCCTCCTAACGACTCATTGTGACCCATTGTATCTAGAAACATCAAACCACATAAACAAATCATAGATTCCTCTCAAACTAAAGCACTTTGTCATAAAAAATATTAAAGTATGGGGTGAAAAAGTGTTAAGAATCAAAGGTATCAGACGATTTTTCGCAGCTCGGAGAGTGGGGGACTGGTGATGGATATATTATAAATCGGACCGTGGAGCGCCGACCCGGAACAGAAAATCAAGAGTGACGTGGAGGGGCCCCGGGCCCCGAGGTGGAGCCCCGTGCTCGACTCGGGGGTCCAAGTTTGGGCCGTAGCCCAAAGGTCCCTACCTTAGGCCAAGTGGGGTTTGGTCAAGGCCCAAGGGGCTCGGCTAAGGCCCGAAGGAGCTCTACCAGGTCCTAGCGGGCTCAGACCAAGGGCCAAGGGGCTTGGGTAGAGGTGCGTGAGGGGTACTCGGCCGGGGGGGGGGGGGTGTTCGGCTGGGCGCGGTCCAAAAAATATTATAACTACCCTCCCTTTTCACGAGGATTGGTTAAGTAGATGCGAGTATAAAAGCACAGTTCTTTGTCTTATTTGGACATCCTGAAACACTTGTAATAGCTTGACATACTCCTTGTAATCATCTTACAACCTTTTAATACAAATTTATCTTCGTGATATACATATTCTTTGTTACTTTTACTATGTTATTCGTCCTTTTATTATTTCCTTAGTTCATTGGGTTTATTAATTCGGATCCCCGGGTTAATTAAATCCATCAGTTTGTACATAAACCCGCTGTTTGATATTCATTCCTTGACAGTCGACATACATTCCATAAATTCACAGATAACTCGTTTCTGACAAACTATAAAGGGAAAATCACACTTTAACCCATGATTTGTTCCTTTTTAAAAACTGAGCATGTATATCAATTTGAGAAAATTCAATCATTTAATTGTTTAAACTATTACGGGCACATCTAATCTCTTAATTATATAATATCAACAACTAAATATGGATTATAGAATGTGTTTCCCATGCTAACAATCACTGGCGGAGCTACAATGGGGACAGCTGCCCCCACACCCCATATATAGCGTATGTATGTATATATGTATATATGTATACAAGTATATGAAATCAAATATACGTATAGAATTGATTATTTGGTTGAAGCCCCTTCTTACCCATAAAAATGTGAGGGTTCGAATCCTAAAAGTTGTTGGCTTTTATTCCTTTAAATTGCTTCTTCAAAGCGTTTTTAACATTATATATACAACTTTTTTAAAAATTAATAATGATATGTGTAATTTATAAAGTGTTTTCTATTTGAATTATTTTATCAAATTAATTATGTTTCATATATTGTTATGAATATTTTTATAAAGTTTTGATGTGTTTTTATTTTTTGTCTATATTCAACAACATTTATGATTATATTTCTTTAAGTGTTCATTTTTTAAACTACCTCTACTCTTTTATGTTTTGCCCCTGCTGAACAAAATTTCTGGCTCCACCACTGCTAAGAATTAAGACAAGGATAGGGTTTTGCCATTTGGATTTCAATTTTAAAGACAATCATAGTACTAGTTCAGCCATTTGTTTAATTACAGTTTTTAAGAGTAACAATATAATTATGTATTTTTGTTTCAGTAAAAAAAAAAAAAAACTGAAATGTAATAATTAATTATTCATTAAGGTAAATGAATATTTTTTTTTTAATTAAGCTAGATGAATACTCTTGTTTAGAGAAGTTTTTGAATTATTTAACTATTGTATATTTAAAAGGAATCAAACTTAACGATTTAATTTGTAATATTTTAATTTATTCTAGTTTATAATATTTTAACAACTGACATTTTTATACTTTGTATTGAAATGCATAGTACTTATTAGTTTATTAAAAATATTAACATTAATGCAATTTTATTTGTGCATTGGAAATGTTAATTTATTTTATTTGAATAAATTAATTCACATGTATTTTAATATAAAATTAAAAATTTTAATTGTTAAAAAATAAAAACCTGAATAAATTTAAATATTAAAATTTAATCATCATTATTAATTTTTAACTTATATCAATATATTATTTTTCACATGAAACTTATTAATACAAATAAAATTTTCTACAAATCCCAATTTATAATGGTATTTAATCATACTTTCCAATTAAATGATAAAATGAGTTTGTAGTAAAGCTAAGTGGTAGTGGTTAGTTAGTTTTTGATATGTAATAGGTTAAGTGTTCAAATCTTCATATGGGCATGTATATAAAATTATTTATTTTGGACATATTAATATAATACATTTATGGTAAATAAAAAATAAGAGAAAATTTCACTTTTTGTTTTAACTACTGAGATGTTGTTAATTGTAGTTCACGAGTTTCAAAATTGTCAATTTAGTACCATAACTATTCAATTTTTCACAATTTTAATTCCTCCGATCAAATTGCCTGTGAAAAGTTGCGGAAAAATTTTAATGGGTAAAATAATAAGCGCAAATAAATCTTTTTCTTCTTTTATTCTCTTTCCTCCCATTTCTTCGTTGGAAGTCCATTTTTTGTGCTTCAAGTGGTACTATATCGCTAAAGAAAGATCAATGTTGCAGCTTTCAACTTGGCAGCGTGAAATGGTTACGCCCGTTGTTCACCATTCTCATGCGACCTTCTCTATCAATAAGAAATGCTGAGCACAACCATTTTGTCCCCGGCGTTCTCTTCTTCAATCAGCTCCCATCTTACCAGTATCCAATTCCACTACATTATTACATTCATTTTCCTTAATAACTAGACATTTGAATCTTCCTAGAGTATCAATCGGTAGCAAATGCTTCACCGCGGATACTAAGCGTTTGTTTGTTCAGGCTTCAATTTGATTGTTCCCGTTAATCGAAAACGAGACAACCGAGGCAGAGCATTTGCCGATTCCTGATTGAGTCTGCCACCATGAGGGCTCGTTTTGAGAAGATGATTAGGGAGATCCAAGACAAAGTTTGCTCAGTGTTGGAGGCCGCATATGGAGGAGGCACTTCAACTAAATTACCCTCATTATTTTACCCATTAAAATTTTTAGACAACTTTTCGACGGCAATTTGACCGGAAGGACTGAAATTTAGAAAAATTGAATAATTAAGATACTAAATTAACAATTTTGAAATTTGTGGACTGCAATTAACAACATAACACCTCAATAATCATAGAACCAGAAGTGAAATTTTCTTTTAAAAATAATTAATTTTAAATATTTATAAAATAATATATAAGTTTGCATGTAAATATTATGATATAACAGAGATGATTCCAACATCACGTCAGTTAAATTAGCAATCTTATTAACACCATTAAATATTGTCATTAATTGTATCATGTTTTTTTAAAATTTAATGGATTAATTTGATCAAAATTTTGATATAGGGACTAAATTGATGAAACACGATAGTATATTAAGACTTTCATGTATACTTTGGCCATTTCAATTTGAAGACAAGTGTAGTTTAAAGATTTGTTCAATTAATTAAAGTTTTTAACAGTACTAATTAAGTATTCATTAAGCTGGATGCTCTTCTATTTTGAGAAGAGATTGAATTATTTAATTCTAGGAATAAGGTTCAAATTGGCCACGTACTGAACGTAACCTGAAAGTCAAATTAAATCATTGAACCAAAAAAATGTAATTAGGCAATTGAACGCTCCAAATGTATGCAATTTCACCTGATAGCAGGTTACAACCATTTCATCAGGTTACTTGCTTATGTGGATGGTGAGTTGACATTTTAAAATAATTTTTAATTTTAATAATAAATTATTAAATAAAAAGATTAAAATAATTTAAAAAATTTAATAATAATAACAATAATAAAATACAAATGCGGCCACCCCCCTCCCCCTTAATAATACCTTTGCTACCTTGATAGGAAACATGCAGATGAATCAAATTTAATTAATTAATTAATTAATTTTATTATTATTATTATTATTATTATTATTTACGGATAGTCAACTTCTTTCACAAAACAACTTTTGCTTTATGATTTTGAATGAAGATTTCTGTTGTTTTGTGAAAGACGTTGACTTTCCGTAAATAATAATAATAATAATAATAATAATAATAATTAAATTTGATTCATCCGTTGGTTTCCTATCAAGGTGATAAGGGTATTATTAAGGGGGGAAGGGAGTGGCTGCCGGTGTGTTTTTTTTTAATCATTATTTTTTAAAAATTTTTATTTTAATAGTTTATTATTAAAAATTATTTTAAAATGTCAACTCACCGTTCACGTATGCAACTATCCAAGTAACCTGATAAAATGGATGGTAACCTGCTATCAGGTGAAATTGCATACATTTGGAGTGTTTAATGACCTAATTGCACTTTTATTTTTGTTCACTGACTTAATTGCACTTTCAGATTACGTTCAATGGCCAATTTTAACCTTATTCCTTAATTCTATTATCTATTATATTAAATACGACTCAAATAAAAGTTTTTTATCTCAATTATCTTTCGCATTATTTAATTTACTATAATAGAAAATGATAGTCATCAATCCATTATGTATTGTGTTTGCAATAAAATACACATGGTAAACAAGTACAAATTAAATTTTCAAATCATAATTTTTCTTAATCGTATTCATGGATGATTCATTCATTCATGCATTCAAACGTTTACCCATAGTCACTTCAATTCATTAATTAGGCATCCAAAAGAAAGAAAGAAAATTCTATACAAATAAGTCTGGGTAGAATCATGATTCTCGTACATGAAGGTTATAATATTAGAGGATGAATGATCGAAGGGTTAGAAGGGGGTTTTTCTGTAATTTCATTACACATTGTATCTTGACGATTGTAACTTCCTTCTTGTATAAAAAGGAAGGATATTTCCTTCCAAAACAGATTTTCTGTTTTGCTCACCTACATTTCCAGTTCGTTCATGAAGCACCATCACTTCTCTCCCCTTTTCCGTTAACCTCCGGTTACTCAACATGGTATCAGAGCTTTATGTGATGATGAAAGATGATCATATGAGATTACTTTGGATAGTAGGTGAGGTGAACGGTGCTGGACAATCGAGTCACAGAAATAATCATGCAGTTTTCTTGGCATTCGTCTCTCCCTATTGGATCGCCTAGGGACTGAATTATCTCCACCTCTGTTCCTTGTATCATCATTTTCATGTGTATCAACTGATGTTTCCTGATGTGAGGATTGGTCAGTGATTGAGCCTTCTGTTTCTGTCTCATTGACTAAAGGAGCATGAGAATTCTGAGGGAGATCATGACTGCTGGGACTAGTTGGCTCCAACTGAGCTTGTTCATTGTCTGAAAATTGCAATCCCTTATCCCCAGGTTGTGTTTCATACTGCAAATGTGTTGACAAGGGTATGTTCAGCAAGGGAGGATTGAATTCTTGTGGCAACAATGTGTTTTGTTCTTGGAAAGGGAACTGCTGTTCATAGAAGGCTACATCACGAGAAACAAAAACAGATTTGTCAGAGATATCAAACAGTATATATCCTTTAGTATTTGCGGGAAAGCCTATGAAAATACACTTCCTGCCTCTCGGTTCCATTTTGTTTCTCATATTCGATAGAGTGGATGCAAAGCAGAGGCATCCGAAGACTCTTAAGAGCAGTAAGGTCAGGGTCCTTGTTGTGCAGCCTGTTGTAAGGAGTGAGTCCCTCAATTATAGGTGAAGGGAGTCTATTTATTAAGAATACCGCATGCATAACGCAGTGACCCCAAAATTCAAGTGGCAGGTGTGCTTGAAAGCGGAGAGTTCTTGCAACATTGAGAATGTACTGATGTTTCCTTTCTACCACAACATTTTGTTGAGGAGTATTCACACATGAAGTTTGGTGAACAATTCCTTTCTCACCAAAGAACTTTCTCATGTCAAATGCTGAACCATTATCGCTTCGCAGTACTTTGATTGGAACACCAAACTGGGTTAAAACAAAACTGTGGAACCTTTTGATTAGATCTCTGACTTCTGATTTCCTTTTCATTAAGTGCAGCCAAGTAAACCGTGAGAAATCATCCACTAGAGTAAGGAAGTAATGTTCACCCTTCATGGAACTCACTCCTTTTCATTACACATTGTATCAAGTCTGCAAGCTATCAAGATCCCTCTACGGCTTGAAGCAAGCGAGCCGTCAATGGAATGCCAAATTAACGACAGCTCTATTAAATGTCGGATTCAAACAGTCAAATGCTGATCCTTCTCTGTTCACAAGGGGGAAGGATGGTGATTTTTTTGCACTTTTGGTCTATGTTGACGATATACTAGTAGCAAGTGGCAGAATGGCACTCATCCAGGAATTAAAGGACTTATTAAACAAAGCTTTCAAGATCAAAGATTTGGGTGCCCTAGGCTATTTTCTAGACATTGAAGCCAGCAGCAGTAAAGATGGTATGAATATTTGTCAGAGGAAATATGCTCTTGACATTCTCAATGATGCAGGTTTTCTTGACTGCAAGCCAATTCGAACTCCCATGGTGCCTGGTTCTCTCCTATCTCCAAAAGATGGTACGGTGCTAAGTGATCCTAGCAGCTATCGAAGGTTGATTGGGAGACTATTGTACCTCACGGCAACTAGGCCAGATATCACCTATGTCGTGCATCATCTCAGTCAATTCGTGAGTGCTCCCACAGACAAGCACATGATAGCAGCCCACCGTGTACTTCGTTACATCAAAGGTTCTCCCGGCCAAGGTCTTTTTTATCTAGCAGAGGCTTCACTCAATCTCAAAGCATTCTCTGACTCAGATTGGGCATCATGTGCTGAGACTCGTAAGTCGGTCACAGGGTACTGCATCTTTATAGGAGCATCCCTTGTCTCGTGGCGATCAAAGAAGCAAGCAACGGTATCAAAATCCTCATCTGAAGCAGAGTACCGGGCTCTTGCAACGACAGCCTGTGAATTACAGTGGATCACATCTCTGCTTCGTGATATGCATGTCAGCTCTGCCAACCCTGCTGTGGTTTACTGTGACAACAAATCTGCTATAGCGATAGCCGAGAACCATGTCTTTCACGAGAGGACCAAACATATTGATATCGATTGCCACATCATAAGGGAACGAATCACTTAAGGCTTGATAAAATTGCTGTCTGTTTATAAAATTGCTAAAAAGAAAAATATTTGTAAAACTCCCTAAGTTGTAACAAGTCCTTGTGACAATTTGTTAGTTCAGCAAATAGTTCAAAAAACAAGTTATCTTATGATGTATTAGGTTTCTTATAGTTCAGCAGAAGAATCATAAGGCTTTAAGGACAACTTGCTGAACAAAACACTGGACCATGACAAGGAAGACAAGAAGAGGATTCAGAGTCAGTTACGAAGGCTTCAGACTTAACCGAATCTGGGCAAGATATATATATGAGGAAAATTTCCAGTGATTCGTGATGATCATACTGAATACAAAGATCTGAATGTGAAAGCTTCCTCATATGTGATATAACGAGATATCTTGACAAAGCTTACCTTTGATTCAAGATGCATCTTCTTCATGAAGTCTCGGGCAAGCAATCACTCTTAAAGCCAGTTGCACTACGATTGAGGGGGAGCCTCAATTCAAGAAGATCGGGAGATCAAGTATTCTTCAACTCTTCAAGGCTGAACTCTAGAATGGTGATGATGAAGATTTCTAGAGTTGCCGTGTGATTCTCTATTGTAAACTGGTGATACATTTTCAGTTTGATCAATGAAGAGTTGGGCAATCAGAGTGATGTCTCCCAGATGTAGGAATTGAGATTCCGAACTGGGTTACCAAGTCTTGGTGTTCTTTCTGCTTTATTATTCTGATGCACATTATCTGCTTAATTCTCTCTGCTCTACTCTTTGCACTAGATTAGTAAATAGTTAAAGGTCATCTAACAAATCTAGTAATTGGATTTAATAGTTAGAAGACTCTTTCACAATCTTAGACCTAGAACACGGAAGTCTAAGTTTTTCACTGTCCGTATCTTCCTTGAATCAAGTGGCGGATGGTTTCACTAAACCGTTAGCTTTACCCTTGTTTACCACCTTCACATCTAAGCTTGGTGTTCAAAATTTGCACACTCCAGCTTACCGGGGGGTATTAGAGGATGAATGATCGAAGGGTTAGAAGGGGGTTTTTCTGTAATTTCATTACACATTGTATCTTGACGGTTGTAACTTCCTTCTTGTATAAAAAGGAAGGATATTTCCTTCCAAAACAGATTTTCTGTTTTGCTCACCTACCTTTCCAGTTCGTTCATGAAGCACCATCACTTCTCTCCCCTTTTCCGTTAACCTCCGGTTACTCAACATATAAGTTTAATTTTTGACAACATCTTCTTAGTCAAGTTTGTAATTCATAATTTTCTTATTAGTGTAATTTATGGCTCTTATGTAGTTTGCATGTTATAACATTAAAGTCAGATTTATTCAATACATACCATTAAATAATAGTTGTGAATTCTTAATCACCCTTAAAAGATTATATACAAATATGATAATAAAGTCAAGGATTCCAGGCCACCAAAAGAACATGTCATGGACGGCAAGATGACTAAAAAGAAAACTCAAAGGTGTCCGCATGGGAAGCTCAACTGGTCACAAGGGTGAAGTTTGGGAGAAGATACCAGCACCAGGGATTGAGTCTCACCAACGACAGTGTGGGGGCAATCTCTCCAAGTGAAGGGACCTTCTTTTGCGCAGTCTCCCAGATGCTTTGTCGGGCGGGGTTGGAGATTCAACCTTTTGAGATAAGAGGAGAAGAAAACTCAAAAGGTGAACCGAATTTCAATTCTCTCTCTCATCTGTTAAATATTAACACTAATCCCTTCTATAATTTTAGATCTTTGATATGATCCTTTCAGAAAAAAAAAAGATCTTTGATATGATAAGCTATATTATAACAGTTAATTATACTATAATGAGTGATGTCAACTTTTAATTTTAATATTTACCTCATGGTAATATATGTTAATAGTTATTTTCGTAATAGATGAATAATATGATTCATTTTTTAATACATGGTTAGATTCATGGTATACGACGAATGAAAAGTGTTTTGTTATTATATTAAAACGTGAATATTATGAGGTAAAAATCAAGAAAGATAAATAGTATTATTCTATTATATATATATATATATATATATATATTTATTTATTTATATGTATGTATGTATGTATTGGATCAAATGAGAACAAGTCTTTAGGAGAGAAATAAGAACCAATTTCATGCATACATCTAGAAAAATCAAATGGATCAGATTAAATTAAAAAAAAATGTGGTGACATTTTCGTAATTCTCACCAACTTTATTATAAAAACTTGAACACTAAGGGTATGTTTGGTTGGATGGAAAATTTTTTCCATGGAAGTTGTTTTCTTTAAAGTGGAGGAAAATATTGTTTTGTGATGTTTGGTTCATGGAATTCATTTTTCAATGGAAAATGAATTCCTCAAATTTGAGGAAAACAAAATCCTTGGTTGGACCAAGGATTTAGTTTTCCATGGAGGATGAGAAGAAAAATTGGTATGATTGGACAAATTTACCCTTTGTGTTATTTTCTAATTATTATTACTTTTATTAATTTGTAGGGGCATATAGGTCTTTATACACATTATTCCTTACCATTTTAAATCCAACCAAACAACAGAATTTATCTTCCCAGCAACTTCTTTTCCACCAACCAAACAACATAATTTATTTTCCTGATAACTACTTTTCCACGTAATTTCACTTCCACTTCCCTTCAAATATTTTCCGCGAACCAAACGAGTCCTAAAATTTGTAATTCTTATACTTTTTCCAGGTTTGCACATTTAGTACTAACATTTTGCACATTTGGTATTAACATTTTGCATATTTAGTATTAAAAGGTTGCACCTGCAAAAATGTTAAAATGCTTTGCATTTAGAGTTTCGATTTTATAGTTTATGACTGAGATTTTGATTTTATTTGATTTAGTGTTCACTTTTTAATGCTTAAGGTCTAACATTTACAGTTTTGATTTAAAATTTATCTTTGTTGTTGATTTTATAAAATTTACCATGTTTGCATATTTTGTTGTTAAAGATTGCACATATAAGTGTTCAAGTTTACCTAGTGAAGTTGATAATTACGAAAATGTCACGGCATTATATTTTTAAAAATATAATCATATCAATTAAATTTTTATCGATATAAGACTGAGATTAGTTCTTATTTTTCATCTATGATGCTATTTCAACGTATGAAAAGATAAAAAAGTAAATAAAAAGTTTTATGATTCCCAATTCCCCAAAGGGATTAAGAAGTTTATAAAAAAATATATTGAATTCGTTATTAGCATATTATTCACTTCAAATCAGGAAAGGTAGGTGTATTTAGGGAAATTTTGAGGAAGCATTGCAACAACTTAAGTAGGTATCCTGTTGCGTTTTCAGTCTTTATCATCAGTGTCGACTATGACAATACCTTTTTTGCTAAGTTGCTTAATTGAGCTCTTTTTATAATGATATCAAGCATGTTAAATTTTACACCCCAAACACTAAATAACAAAGTGATTGAATCATAATTATCGTGCTTAAAGATTACAAATTTGATTCTTACTAACATCTTCTCAATCGAAATCGTTGCACAAGTTTACACGGACGGAATTCAAGGGTATTTAGAAAAAGTAAGTGATATAATAAAGAGTAAACTATGAAAAAAAAAAATATTAAACTCAAAATAATATGAAACGCTCATTACAACAAACAATTACGCCAATACTTTTTAGTTCATGTTAGGGCCTACTTTATCGGCTATTATTAAATTTGTTGATATATATCTATGCTTCTTAGAAGATTATTCTCACCGTGCTGGCAACAATTTTGCTCTTGGTGCTATATATAGACTTTACAATCCTTTTGCCCGGTTTATAGCTGCCCTCGTTTGTTTAAACATATATAAACACTACCTAATCCATCTTTGTTCAATGAATAAGGACATAACAGTAAATGTACACGTGATTATATGTTACATTACATTATTGAGTTTATTACCGAAATGATCCATTGACTATTGCGAAATTACCAATTTGGTCCTCGACAATTTTTTTTGTCCAATTACGTCCTCGACTTTGAAAAGTTTAACCAATTTGGTCCTCCGTTTATTTTGGTGTTAAACATCCGTTAAATCGGGACCAAATTGATAATTTTGTTATAGTCAAGAGACCATTTCAATAATTAATTTTTGACTGAAATGGTCCATTGACTATAGTGAAATTACCAATTTGGTCCCAATTTAACCGATATTAAACGGTAAAATAAACGGAGGACCAAAATGGTTAAAATTTTCAAAGTTGAAGACTTAATTGGGCAAGAAAAATTGTCGAGGACCAAATTGATAATTTTGCAATAGTCGAGGGACCATTTTGGTAATAAACTCTTACATTATTTTATTGCAAGTATTATTTACTTAGCTTGTTCAAAGTTGTGTCATATGTAACCATAATTGTAGTCACAAAAAAATGTAGAGTAGTGGTTGGAGACATTTGATACATATACGATAATCTAAAATATTATATATCAAAAGTATTGTCATGCATGCATCAATGTAGATAATTAAAAATAAATAAGTAATTTCAATATTATATTAAAAGATAGAGTTTTTTTATGGGTGGCGAAATAAATCCTCAGTCATTACTTGGTGGTGTGTACCGAGTAAATCTTGCTCAAGTGTAATAGCCTGCAAACCACTAGAGAAATAAATAACACTAGGAAGACCATGTTGAATATAATGAGATTGACAAAAATGGTGTTGATAAAAGTCAAACTTAGCTTGTGACCTTTTAGTAAGAAAATCATGCTCCACTTAGTTGATTACGGATCATCCATTTTTAAAACAAGTAATCATATCAGACTTTCTTGAAATAGTTTGCAATAAGATCGTTTTCTTTTAATAAATAAATAAATTATAACCTTAACTGTAAAATAAGTGGAATTGAAAAGGTCATTTTATTCATATATAGAATGGTAGGTGAAATGTCAAGGAGATACATATTGATGAGGTTGTATATCTATATATTGATGCAACATCTTGGAATTGAAGATTCATTTCTCACTTTGGTGGCTACTATATTGCCGTTGACTTTTTACTAACTTTACAAGACTTCAAAGATAATTGTTGGCTTCTTGTAAAATGTAATTCAATATTGCATATTGAAATTCATGTTTTGACAAGATAAGAAATTAATAGGTAATCCACCAACTACGTAATATTTTTGGATTAGAGGAAGTGATAAATCTACACAACAAAACATTATTGCATCTCAATATAATAGTATTCCTCGACCACAGGATGTCCAATCTCCTTCTGCTATCCTAATGACACGCCATCTAGGCGAAAGAATTCCTAACTCAATTATGTTCCCGGTAAACATTTGTCACCATAATCTCCCAATCCTCCTCCATCATCTTCCTGTACATGTGAATGATGTTAGAAAAATAACACTAAAATGGCATTTCAAGTGGTCATTTTGTAGTACAATTAAAAGTGGGGTCCACATCTGATTTGGGTCGGGTGAGTGTGGATTGAGGTTCTTCGTAGTTAGACGAAGATATCGATATATTGTACGCTCAAAATGGATAATGGGTGAATGAGAAATTAGTTCTCACACTAGATCCATTTGAGATGAAATTTGGGTGAGGAAAAAGCTTAAGTAGCTTTTGTCCCACATTGGTTGGGAAAGAAGATTTGCACCACTATTAACTTGTATATCATAGAGGCTCTTTCTCGCGCGCAGGAGGTGTGAAAATCAAATTCCAAAATGAAATTCCTTGTTATTAGTGGGGGAGGTTACATCCGAATTATAAATGTTGAGCAACAGATTTAGAACACACCTAGCAAGCAAAGCACACAACCACACTTATTCTTTCGTTCAAGCCACCTATGTTTCATCCCATGTTCTCGTTCGCCGGGTTCCAACTCTAGCACCCCGCAATGCAGTAAATAAGGTACCCGAGTTCATCCATCTTCGTCCCCTTGCTATTCCAGGTTTATTTTAACTTTTCGTAGGTTAATTTCCTGGTTATTTACCTTTCGTAGGTATTGTATTTTCTCCATTTTCTTGGAATTTTCGAGAATATACTCCTACAAATGATGTTCATCAAAGGACCCGATGTAAGTTATCACCTCTTATGCAACATTTTTTTTAAAAATAAGATTGCTCTTTAATATTCATTCCTTTAATGTTCATAAGTTGTTTTGAAGGTTATTTTCTGTATCCTAGTGAAATTGGGAATTGTTTGTGTGTTATATTGTCCAAGTGCTGAATTATCTACAAGGAACAACAAAGGAAGAATATTGGAACATTTTGGACAAGTTCTAGAAGAAAAGGGAATTACAAGGAAGAATACAAGTTGGAAAAGAATTGGAAGCTGCCTAATGGGCCAAGGCCCATCTACCTCCTATATATTCTACCTATTCTCTACAATTGAAGGTGGTTCCCTTACATAGTTCTAAACCCTAGCTAGTTTTATTTTATTCTCTTTATATTTCCCTAGCATAGTTTAGATTAGATTATTTAATTTCAAGCTTGGAATCTTGGATTGAAGTTGGATTTGTTCTTTATCAGTTAAGTTTCTCTTCCCTTTTAATTCTTGCAATGTTTATGGTTATTTGTTATTGCTTTGCTTTGTTTACTTTAACCATGCGTGAGTAATTCACCTATGGGTTTGGATTAGGGATCCATTGTTAATCTTGATGTTCAATTTGTGATTATTGCATAAAGGGATTGAATATTTTACTTAGGGTTTATGTTGATTTGGGGATTTCTTTCTACTTGTTATTGATTGATGGCCACAATTAATTGCTAGTCTAGGAGAGGGATTCATTACAACGAAAGTTTGATGGAGACCTCGAGCCTTACCAATTTCAGCCTAATTTTCCCGCTATAAAAGTAGAGGTAATTTTGGGGGCTTACAATGCTTAGGTGTTTAAGGTTATAATTGATGCATCACGACAGTGGGGCAATTGTAGCCTAATTCTTGTTATTGATTACGAAAGTAGCTGACTTGAATTCTTCAGTGCATTGCCCATAAATCCCTTGGTTAATTATTCTTTCCCTAATTCTGAGTTGTTTGGAATATCAAGATTACAATCCCCTAATCTGGCCCATACTTTTATCATACAGTTTACACCTGAATCAATTGCTTTCTTTTATTCCACATCTTTCAGTCTTTGTTGCTTGGATTCTATTAATT
Organism: Ipomoea triloba; assembly: GCF_003576645.1. Lineage (NCBI taxonomy): Eukaryota > Viridiplantae > Streptophyta > Magnoliopsida > Solanales > Convolvulaceae > Ipomoea > Ipomoea triloba. The sequence goes on from NC_044917.1 coordinate 24,973,047, forward strand.
CATATACTCTAGTGCCTGGTAATTCACACAATTACGTGCCATAGCCCCAATCCTCAGCGGAACGACATTACACCCTCTTTTACACTCCCATCTATACATCATCACATTTTGGTTCAACCATTATTGTTGAATGATTTATTGTGAATAAAGAAATCCCTAGTTTAAGGAAAAAAATTAAATAAATTAGTAAAAATTTGAAAATTTTAAATATGTATTCCAAAGATATTAAAAGGTAATTTCTCGCTTCAATTTGCTGGGGAGTGGGTTATTTGAGTACTTTCATTGTCAACAAATCCCCCAAGTAGTTAATATGATTGGTTTCAAACTATTCTTTTTTATTTTTTCATGGTATTAATAAAATACTTGGTAAATAAATATATAACAGTATTTTGTATTATAACTTTGATATTTAATTACAAGATAGTGTAAAAAGAACATAATAGACAATGTAATGAATATCAATTGATGAATTTGAATGTACATAATCTTTGCATTAGAGAAAATAAAGACAATATAACTAATGAAATTATTTTTCTTATTTAATTTATTGATAATGAATTTTTTTTAAATAAAGACATTGTAGACACATAATTCTAAATTAAAGAAATCCACACGTATCATTTTTTGTTGTAAATACTAATTTATTTAATTTAAAAAGAGTAAAATAGAGTGATTCCACTTCTATTTGTTGGGTTATGTGAGTACTGATCTATTTATCAACCAATCCCCAAGTAGTTAATATAATTAGCTTCAAATGATTTTTTTTAAATTTTTTTCATGGTATTAATAAAATACTTGGTAAATAAATATATAACATTATTTTGTATTATTACTTTGATATTTAAATACAAGATATTGTAAAAATAAGATAATGGACAATGTAATAAATATCAGTTGATAAATTTGAATGTAAGGAATCTTTGCATGAGAGAAAATAAAGAGAATATAACTAATGAAATTATTTCTCTTATTTAATTTAATTTTTTGATGATGAATATTTTTTTTCAAATAAAGGTATTGTAGACACATAATTCTAAATTTAAAAAATACATATGTATCATTTTTTGTTGTACTAATTTATTTAATTTAATAAGAGTAAAATAGAGTGAGGAACTTAATTATGTCAAATTTGATTGAGATGAGGTTCGAACCTAAGACCTTTCTTATAGAAATTAATGGGTAAGTTAAAAGTTAATAGAATATTAACGGAGAAGAGAATATTTAACGGAAAACTTAACGGATAATCATATAATTAAGGATAAATTAGGAAATCTCAAGGAAAAATATAAATCTAAACAATCTGAACCATTCATTTGATTAAATAATTTGACCGCCATTTTTCTACCCATTTTAGGCCGAACTCTCTTTGGCTCTTATTAGTATAATAGATAGATATATGCTCATTATATTTTTAAAATATTTTGAGACATTGAAATGGACCTATAGTAAAATAAAATGGCTGGACATGCAATATATTAAAAATTAACATGTATTAGGGTCCATCTTGCTATGTGAATCCTAATTTACAATATAAGCACCGTACGTAAGAATGATAGGCGGCTATGCATGCTTGTGAAGAAGATTGGAAGAAAAGATGGCTTTCATTACTTATGCAAGTCCAAAATATTTTCAAAGAAAAGAAAAAGGTATTGCTATAAAGAGAGAGGAAAAAAAAAAAAAAAAAACCAGAAATTGTAACCTATCTAGGAAATTAAAATTATGAAAATGTTAGTTGTACAGAATAATACTTCTGGACTTGGGTGATACTCCAAATCATTTGTGATTTTTTAAGTACTATTGACCATATTACATGCAGTATCTGTTCATAACCTACTAAAGTTGAAGTCCAACGAGTCAATATCGTCCCATTGAGATTCAATCCCATGACCTTCCAATTGAGAAAGTCACTTCATATCGATTGAACACAAGGTCTTTGACTCCTATGTTATTAGTTAAGTGCAACAAATTTAATTTTTATGATTTTTAACGGAATCGTCATAACATAAGAAGTCAAAGGATAAAATTAACACTATTGTCGATCATAACAGAAAAACTAATGCATTTACTTCAATTCTCCCATCTTCCATTCTTTTTTCTTTTCTTTTTTTTTCAAATAAAAAAGAAAAAAAAATGACCATATTCTTGATTTTTCTTCTACCTAGAACTATCAATTTTCTCTTATTTATTATTACTTTTTTTTTTTTAATTGGAGGACTATCATATCATGTCTTGGACAAGGACAAATACTACCTGCTGGGACCAAGCTAAGATAGGATAACGATTATGAAGACTTGGGATGGAAGGTATACTTTTGCCTATTTGACTATTCAAAAGCCATTACATTGTAAAATTAACTCACAAATTACACCTAATAAAATCTTATGTAACAGAGTCGTTCAAAAGAGTACGCATTAATAAGAATCAAATTAATTAATTACAAATTAAAAATTATGTTCTATCCACTTCTTAGTTATCCCTTCCATGACTAGTGGTATATTATATATTTAATACTATTATTAAAATCCAATCCATATAATAGAGGGATCAGATAAGCAGCCATTCATATTATAGTATTCTTTATATTTATTACTAGTTTTACACGCGCATTGCGCGAATGGGTTAATGCCCAATATTTATATTTAAATAAATATTTGAAAGTATATCAATGCAAAATTATATAGGAGAAGTTTATACATAGGTAATTGAATGTCGAATTTTTTTATTTAAATATGTAACTCAAAGTATATGAATCCAAGATAATATAGGAAATTCTTTATAATTGTTACTAAAATAAATGTTTGCAACCTTGTAAAATCGATAGTCTAAATATTTGGTTTAAAAATGATAGTCTAAATAAATACTACTTTTAGTTTGAATTCTTCTAAGTGTTCTTAATTTTCTTTTGAGTAACATTGTCATTGTTTTCATCTTTACTATTTGTTCTCTTCCTTTTTGTTGATAGTGTATGTGTTATTTGCAATTCGGTTATTGTTAGTAGCATAGATGACAACGTCATGCAATGAGATTATGATATAAGAGCTATGTACTTTCCTTTAGGTGTTCTGCTTGGGGTTCATTTGGTTCAACCATAATGAGTTATTGTGGATAAAAAAAATCCATAGTTTAAGAAAAAAGATTAAATAAATTAATAAAAATTTGAAAATTTAAAATATGATGTATTCCAAAGATATTAAAAAGTAGTTTCTCACTTCAATTTGCTGGGTAATGGGTTATTTGAGTATTTTTTTCATGGTATTAATAAAATTCTTGGTAAATAAATATATAACATTATTTTGTATTATAACTTTGATATTTAATTACAAGATAGTGTAAAAAGAACATAATGAACAATGTAATGAATATCAATTGATGAATTTGAATGTACATAATCTTTGCATTAGAGAAAATAAAGACAATATAACTAATTAAATTATTTTTCTTATTTAATTTATTGATAATGAATATTTTTTTAAATAAAGGCATTGTAGACACATAATTCTAAATTAAAGAAATTCACATGTATCATTTTTTGGTTAACTACTAATTTATTTAATTCAATAAGAACAAAATAGAGTGATTCCGCTTCAATTTGTTGGGTTATTTGAATACTCTCTTTGCCAACAGATCCCCAATTAGTTAATATAATTAGTTTCAAATTATTTTAAATTTTTTTTCATAGTATTAATAAAAATAACTTGGTAAATAAATATATAACATTATTTTGTACTATAACTTTGATATTTAATTACAAGATATTGTAAAAATAAGATAATGGACAATGTAATGAATCAATTGATAAATTCGAATGTAAAGAATCTTTGCATGAGAGAAAATAAAGACAATATTACTAATGAAATTATTTTCTCTTATTTAATTTAATTTTTTGATAATGAATAATTTTTTCAAATAAAGGTATTGTAGACACATAATTCTAAATTAAAGAAATACATATGTATCATTTTTTGTTGTAGCTACTAATTTATTTAATTTAATAAGAGTAAAATATAGAGTGAGAAACTTAGTTATGTCAAATTTGATTGAGATGAGGTTCGAACCTAAGACCTTTCTTATAGAAATTAATGGGTAAGTTAAAAGTTAACGGAATATTAACGGAGAAGAGAATATTTAACAGAAAACTTAACGGATAATCATAAAAGTAAGGTTAAATTAGGTAATCTCTATTAATAATATTAATCTGAATTATCTTAACCATCTATTTGATTAAATAATTCATCTGAACCATCCATTTGATTAAATAATTTGACCGCCATTTTTTCTACCCATTTTAGGCCTAACTCTCTTTGGCTCTTATTAGTATAGTAGAAATTGCTTGAGGATATTTTGTCCAAATGTTATTTCTTGTGGATGTAATTAACATAATATATTTATATTTTATATTTAGTTCTGAGAAGACCATATAGGGGTTGTGCCATTTTAATTTTAGCATTGTCCCAAATAGTAGCTAATTAACAAGTATTGTGCATGTGGATTTCAATAATTTTCAAGACAAGCATAGTTAGACCTTTGTTCAATTAATGTTTTTAGAGTAATATATAATTAAGTATTTTTGTTTTAATGAAAAATAAATGTAAATATTAACTATTCACTAAGTTAAATGAATATTGTTCTTCCCAAAAGGTTGAATCCCCAACCCTAATGACCCACACGTCCGGGCTCGACAGAGCATATGGGAGGATGTAAATCATGGTATAGGCTAGACATTTGCTTACTCAATCCTTTGTTTTTTTTCCCAAACTTCGCATCTGCTGTGACCAACTGAGTTGCCAATGCGGGCAAATGAATATTATTCTATTTAGAGAAGTTGATACATTATTTAATTCTATTGCATTGAATATAACTCAAGACAAAAAAATTGAATTTCAAATATATTTGATATTATTATTATCTTTTTGAAAACTACTACGTATATTATTTAATTTATTATAATAGAAAGAGCAGTCATCGGCAAGTAGCCAAGTATGTATTGTTGTGTATAATAAAATTTCACATGTTAAATTAACCAGCACAAATAAAATGATTTAGTCATAGATTTTCTTGGTCATATTTATAGTTCATTTGTACATACAAGCATTCAAATACACAACTATATTTATTTCAATGAGCTTATTACCGAAATGGTCTCTCGATTATTGCGAAATTATCAATTTGGGCCTCGACAATTTTTCGTGCCAATTAAGTCCCCCGACTTCGAAAATTTTAACCAATTTGGTCCTCCGTATATTTTGTCGTTAAACATCTGTCAAATCGGGACCAAATTGGTAATTTTTGCTATAGTCAAGAGACTAAATTGGTAATTTTTCTATACTCTAGAGACCAAATTGGTAATTATTTTTTCACTGAAATGGTCCCTTGACTATAGCAAAATTACCAAGTTAGTCCCGATTTTAACGGATGTTTAACGGCAAAATAAATGGAAGACCAAATTGGTTAAAATTTTCAAAGTCAAGGGACTTAATTGAGCACAAAAAATTATCAATGACCAAATTGATAATTTTGCAATAATCGAGGGACCATTTCGATAATAAACTCTATTTCAATTTACCTGGGACATAGTTCAACTAGCTAATCAACCAACATAAAATAAGTATAAATTTTTTTTTTGTTATCAACCATATGATGTAGAATATATGCCAATTGGGATACATCATATCCCACGTTGTATCTCTTTTCAATTCATTAATTAGGAACCCAAAAGGTCCATATATAGAGCCTAAAATATATCCTAATGAAGTAAAAAACCTAGGTAGAAAAAAAAAAAAAAGAAAAAAAACTATTCGGCTATTCAAAAGCACTGAAGGAAAGAGTCAATATCGAGTCAATATCACCATATGGAGAGCAAAATAAATCAATAAACAAGTAATTTTCAAAATAAATAAATAATATAATATAATGTAAAAACCAAACAAGTAATTTGTCTTATGTTCCTAGTGGGTTACAAACTGACAAAGATTCAGCTTTTATTAGAAGTCTGCAATTCTGTACAGCATTATTGGCCAAGTTGAGTAAATTGATAATGTCATATTAGCTGTGTTTACTGCAATTTTTAAGAAAATAATTAAAATATTAATTAAAAAATTAGTAACCAAGAAAACTCACATTCACTGTGCGAGGCTATGCATGGAATAAATCATGCGTTATAGCTATAGTCGGTAAAGGATCAGAAGAAGGTAAACCAGTCTAGATTACTTTGCCTATAGTCATGGTTGCAGTATGCGCTAGGCGGGTGGTAGACTAGCGCCTAAGCGGTACCTAGGCGACGACCTATAAAAATAAAAAATTAATTCATGTGTGGGTGTATGTCATATTATATATATATATATATATGTATATATATATATCTTACTTCTCTTACTTATATAAATAAATAAATTTAAATATATATAAATAAAATAATAAAATTAACAAGGCCGATTTACTCGAGTTAACTCGGCTAACTCGGCCAAAATCGGCCCAGTCGGTCACCAACTCGGCCCAATCGGCCGAGTTAGGCGCTAGGCGGCCTTCTAGGTGGACGTCTAGGGAGCAATTCGTCTCGGTCTAGGAGCGCCTAGCGCCTAGGCGGCCTAGACGAGGATTTTTGCAACAGTGCCTATAGCTATCCAACTCAAACTAAGAAAACCAATACAATAAAAATAAATTGCTTTGAAATATATTTATTAAGAAAATATTTAGATCCCACATCAACTTACTTATACATGTTATATAAGGACTCATTAATATAAAAGATTAAAACATCACATTACTTATGAATTTAATACTACTTTTTATTTTACTTTTGAGAAATTTACACTTTTAATCAATTAATTGCGATTGAAATATAAACTTACCTCCTTAATTATACATTTAGTATTATTACCGAAATGGTCCCTCGACTATTGCGAAATTACCAATTTGTCCTCGACAAATTTTCGTGCCCAATTAAGTCTCTCGACTTTGAAAAATTTAACCAATTTGGTCATCCGTTTATATTGCCGTTAAACATCCGTTAAATCGGTACCAAATTGGTAATTTTACTATAGTCAATGAACCAAATTGGTAATTAATTTTTTCACTGAAATGGTCCCTTGGCTATAGCAAAATTACCGATTTGGTCCCGATTTAACAGATGTTTAACGGCAAAATAAACGGATGACCAAATTGGTTAAATCTTTCAAAGTCGATGGAGACTTAATTGGGCACGAAAAATTATCGATGATCAAATTGGTAATTTCACAATAGTCGATGAACCATTTGGATAATAAAATCCTTAATTATGTCATAAATTTTAATTTGATTCGATCAAATTAAAAGTGATAGTGGTGGGGGAAATAGTGGGGGCCAGTGAGAGTGGATAGCACGTTGTAAGAGAGCGGTGGAATGCATGCGAAAACAAGCCAAGGAAAAGAATGATATAAGGAGAGCTGGCGGTATAGAACAAAACATGCATGAATAGAAGATGACAAGAAATGAAAGGCAAAAAAAAAAAAAAAGAATAATAATAATAAAGTTGGGGTCACGGGTGAGATTGCAGATTGGTTTAACCAATCCCGAAACAAGGGACAATTCATTTTTACACGTGCGGCCTACGTGTTTGAAATCTAATAGTTTACAATAGGAAAAAGTGTCAAATAGGCCACTGAACTAATCGCTTTTGTGTAATTGGGCCATTGAATTTAAAACGTGTTCAATTCAACCATCAAACAAGCAAAATTTGTGCAATTAGACAATTTTTACAAAAATTTTATGGGAAAATCCAATTATATTACTAACATATATGTATTAAGAGTAGCATTTTCTTCTACCATACTAGTTGGGAGTCAATATTGAAATGTTTTTAACTCAAATTGAATCAAAAAATTTTAGAAAATGTCCTATTAATTGCACTTATTTTGCTTGTTTGATGGTTGAATTGCACACTTTTTAAGTTCAATGACCCAATTGCACAAAAGCGATAAGTTCGGTGGCCTATTTGACACTTTTTCCTTTACAATATAATTAAGAGTTATTTTCATTTTTGGTCCTACTGTTATTGGGGCATTACCAATTTTAGTCCACTTCATTAATTTTTGCCACATTGCGGCCAGTCTTATTTAGTCTTTGCCACTTTTAGTCAACCGTCAAAATTTTTGTCAAATAACGTCCAAAACAGGAGTATTTTGGCATTTCCATGCTTTGATCATCTCCTTTACCCTTTGCAGTGGTTTTCCTTACACATTTTCATCCAATGAAGAGGTCCGGTGAAAGTCATGGCTTTGTAATGTGGCTCACATGGCTTGCGTCGATCCTCTTCATTGGATGAAATTGTGTAAGGAAAACCACTGCAAAGGGTCAATGAGATAACCAAAGCATGAAAAGACCAAAAAATACTCATGTTTTGGACGGCCATTTGATGAAAATTTTAACGGTGGACTAAAAGTGGCAAAGACCAAATAAGATTGGCCACATTATGGCAAAAATTAATGAAGCGGACTAAAATTGACAACGCCCCAATAACAGTAGGACCAGAAATGGAAATGACTCTATAATTAATATGTTAGAAAAATATGTTTAAAATATTATTTTGTAGTATAATTTTTATTAGGGTTTATTTTTTACTTCGATCATGTCAAAGTGGATCCATGTTCTTTTAAGTAAGAAGTTTAATTTGATATATTATATGTTCAAAATGAATAATATGTTAATGATGAGAAATTGATTATCAAAATATATATATTTGAATTAGGAAGACTTTTTATGAAACTTTTATTCCACATTGAAAAAGGAATATTTACACTAGTATATATACAATTCTATTTTAAAAAAATATAAATTGTATAGCTTAAAGATTCTTTCTTGCATGCAAGGATGGTAAAACAGTAAAGGGCCTTGAGGAGCCCCAACACCCCTCTGTAATCTATTTTTTACTTTTTTAATCTTATTGTTGTTGTTGTACCAATGTACATACTTATAAGTTTTGCCAAAAATCTTTTTACAAATCACTAGCCAAAATCATTGATACAATTCACTAGCCCGCTAATTATATTGCCAAATAAAGCTAGTATACTACAGATTTATTTTACGTGTTTTTACACCTTAACCATTAATTGTAAAAAAATTAATATCAAACATCTTTTTACAAACCATCTGTCAAAACCATTGATACAAGTCGCTATTTGCTAACAGCTAATTTCCAAATAAGGCTAGTATACTACTTATTTATTTTTAATGTATTACATATATTCATTTTTAGTAATTCCATTATAGGTTATGCGTGTGAAGAATATTGAAAGGAAATGTTGCTTTCATTACTGCTGATGCAAATACAAAATATATGTACAAAGAAAATAAAATAAAATAAAATAAAAAGGTAATGCTGTTAGAAAAGAAAGCCACAAATTGTTACTAAATAAAATTATGTAAATGTGAGTTGAATGGAATAGTGCTTCCAGACTTGAGGGATACGTCTAAACATTTGTGGTTTATTACCCTATTCATTAATACTCGATAATCAAATTAAAATTATAATATAGTTGATAGAACATTTTAGATATTAATTCTTTAATTCCTATATTAATTTTTTTTTTTAAAGTGAATCAATGTATTAATGTAAGAATGAAATAAGACAATATGGAGGAGAGCCCTCCCAAGTAACACATACAGACTAAGAGCTAGAATCCCTAGCTAGCTAATGTGACGGCTAACTATAACAAAATAAATTCATATGATTTTTTATGAAACATTAACAAAAAATAAAAATAAAAAAATTGAAGGAATAAATTGACATTGTTGTCATAAAAAAAAAAAAGACTAATACGTTTACCTTTTTATTTAAAAAAATTAATATGTTTACTTCAATTCTTCATTTTATTTTCTTTCTCCATTTTTTTTTGTTTTTCAAATTAAAGAAATCTAGTATTCTTTATTTTTTTGAGTGATAAGAAAAATTCATAGCCACAACTACTTAAGCGTACGCTAAGTAAATATCACTCACACATAATAACCTATGGTAAAAATTTGTGTAAGACCGTTTCACGGATCCTTGTCGTCCGTGAGATCGTCTGACGGGATCCTTGTACGTGAAACGGGTTGAGTCAATATTCAAATATAATACTTATACTAGCAAATGTAATACTAATTAAGAATAAAGTGTTTGTTACTTATAAAGAAAAAAAATATCACATTTGTACTAAAAAAAATATTATGTTTTACCTTACAAGTAACAAACACTTTAATTTATTCCTAATTAGTATTACATTTGATAGTATAAGTATTACATTTGCATATTGACCCGACCCGTCTTACAAACAAAGATTCATGAGACGGTGTCACACAAGTGTGACCCATAACTACAAATAACATTAAAAAAATAGATAAATTAATTTGTACTTTTTATTTTTCTTCTAACTACTAACCAAAAGAGTCGTTTTCCTGATTTATTATTACGTTTTTCTATTGAACTATCAAAGTCTTTGCCAAGTGACAAATACTAGTTAGGACCACGCTAGAATAACAATTAGGGCCTCATCGACTTGGGATGGAAGGTCAACTTTTGGCTATTGGACTGTTCAAAAGCTACCATCTGATAAATTAAGTGGTAATTAGGAGACTGCATTATATGTTTAACAATAATTTGTTTGGGTGCAAAGAAAAATCAATAGTAACTATCTAATGATTTGTTGAGTAAATTGATATGATCTTATAATTTTAGTCAGTAAATGATCATAAACGAACTAGCATAGCATATTGTTAACTAAATGAAACTATAAACTTTAAATTTTAATAAATTAATAGTTTACTCTATATCTTCATTTTAACAATGAACCCAAAATAAATAGAATTTAGATAGGGAAGGAAAACATTTATAGTTGTGGGAAAAAGTTTACAAAAGTCTTTTAAAGAAAAGGTTGTAAAAGCTCATAATTTTTTTAAGGAATAAGGGTCTAATAGGCTACTTAAGTACACACCAAACTGCAATTAGGCTATCGAACTTAAGGAAAAGTAATTGGGTCCCTAAACAACACAAACTCATGCAATTTAATCCAAAATGACATATTTACCTATTTTAAAATAATTTTTTTTAAATACTTTTAAATAAAATAATTAATTTAAAAAAGAAACAAAAAACAAGCAAGATCACTGTCAGCCAAAGACGAATCGTCTCCGGCCGGCTTCGTCTCTATGGCCAGAGACCGGGGGACGAATTGGAAGGGACCTTCATCTCCTAGCCATGGAGACGAAGCTCTTCGTCTCCAACCATGGAGACGAAGCCGGCCGCATACGATTCGTCTCTGGCCGGCAGTTCTTTTTTTTTTTTTAATTATTTATTTATTTATTTAAAATTATTTTTAAAACAGGTAACCGCCATGTCAGCATACTTTCAGGTAAATAGGTGATCTTGGGTTAAATTGCATGAGTTTGTGTTGTTCGATGACCCAATTGCATTTTTTTAAATTTGATAGCTTAATTGCAGTTTGGTGTACAATTGAGTGACCTATCTGACCATTATTCCTGTTTTTTAATACCACCCAGTTTTTAACAATCCATATCCAATACCATGGACTTTTTTTTTTTTTTTGAAAACCAATACCATGGACTTTTAATACTCTTAAATGAATATTGTCATATTTTAAAGACTTCCTAAAAGTTTGAATTGAATCTCTAATTAAACTTTTCAAAGTACATAAAAATCTTTAAAAATCTATGAAAGTAAGATTGAATTGAATACATCGTTTTAAGAAACTAATAGATCCCAGATATTATTATTATTATTAAAGTTAATAGAGGCCCTGATATAGCTGATCCAATGAAACTAAGAAGACCGATAGATGCCAAAGACCTTGTGATCTAGTGGTACTTGGTGTCCTAATTTACACTCCCATATGAATGATGGGAGTGGTTCGAGCCTCAGTGGAGGCAATTGTTGACTCTTTGTGCATCAGTAAATTAACTCTATATTTCAGACTCACTTGGACTGTGACCACTTACAAGGTGGACCCCGGTCCATAGACTTAATTTGCCATTATTGTTGAAGTTAACATTGGCACACCGGATAAGCAGCCATTCATATTATATTATCTTCTTTGAATTGGCAGAAGATATTCCCAGAACGCGAGTGCAGCGAACATGTCAATATTCCCAGCATCCATGGCCTCCAATCCAGACGAAACTCGATGGATTATCCAAATCAAAGAATCATTCATCCAAGAATTCGAAGAAGACGACGAAACTCCGGCCACCATTTTCAACGTCCCCAAAATCCTAATGCTTTCCGATCCGCTTTCCTACACGCCCCACCAGATAGCCATCGGCCCTTACCATTACTGGCGCCCGGAGCTCTACGAGATGGAGAAATACAAACTCGACGCAGCCAAGCGCTTCTCCAAAAACCTCGCCGACGGCCGCAAATTTCAAGACCTCGTCGATGAGCTCAGGAAACTTAGCGTGCCCAGGATTCGAGCCTCGTACGACAAGTACTTGAGTATTAACGACGATACTTTGGCGTGGATGGTGGTGATGGACGCGTGTTTCTTGCTAGAATTTCTCCGCGTTTACGCGGTCAAACAAGGCAAGGCTTTTGCTAGACTCCCCACCAGGATGTCGCATATGGTCGATGTTTCCGGGAGGAAATCGGCCCACAATGTCATGTTAAGGGATATTATAATGCTGGAGAATCAAATCCCATTGTTTATTTTAAGGAAAGTCTTGGAATGGGAATCCTCCTCCTCTCCCGAATCCGCCGCCGACATGTTGCTTACGATGTTGTCGGGGCTGTGCAAAGATCTTTCGCCGTTTGTGAATGTGTCGGAAGAAGACATGGCCAAAGTCCCACTAGACAGCTGTGCGCATTTGCTTGACTTTCTGTACAAAGCAATGGTCCCGGATATGGACGCGCCATGCCAAGAATCATCACGAGATTTAGAAGGGCTAAGCAGTGGAAATATTGCCTATGAAGATGATGGAGAAGACAAAGATAAATCCCTCGGTGACACCACCAATCTCAAGAGGCTCGTTCAAGAAATTTGGAAGATTCTTTCCAAGGTTAAGAGTGCACCGGTGCGTGTTTTTAGGGTAATTGTGAATTTACCATGGGACGTTATTGGTGGTCTCCCCGGAGTTAAAAGCTTGAAACGCCGCTTATCTCCGGGCACCCAAGGAAGCAAAAAGTCAGATGATGATGATAACAGTTCCAAAAGACCTCCATTGGTGGAAGAGATAAGCATTCCATCTGTGTACAAGCTCGTAAAGTCAGGAGTTCGATTCTTACCTACGGATTCAGGGATTCTGAGTATTTCTTTTGACTCGAAAACTACAACGCTCAATCTCCCTGTGATCAATTTAGACGTAAACTCACAATTCGTGTTGAGAAACATGGTTGCGTACGAGTCGTGCATTGCTAGTGGACCGTTAGTGTTTTCCCGTTACACCGAGTTAATGAATGGGATTATCGACTCCGAAAAGGATACCAAGATTCTTAGGGAGAAAGGGATTCTTTTGAACCATTTGAAGAATGACGAAGAAGTGGCAAACCTATGGAATGGAATGAGCAAATCTATTAGATTGACGAAAGTGCCCTTAATAGACAAGACGATTGAAGATGTGAATAAGTACTACAATGGTAGGTGGAAGGTTAAGGCAGGGAAATTTATGAGGTCATATGTGTATGGCTCTTGGAGGATTCTCACCGTGCTGGCAACCATTTTGCTGTTGTTGCTATTGAGCATACAATCCTTTTGTTCGGTTTATAGCTGCCCTCGTTTATTTAATATAGATAATTCTACCCCCTAATCCATCTTTGTACGTTCAATAAGGACATAACAGTAAATGTACATTTGATCATATGTCACATTACAATATTTAATTGTCTCAATATTATTTACTTGTTCAAAGTTGTGTTGTAACCATAATGCAAATGCAATAATTATAAAATAATAAAGAGGAGTAGTTGGAGGTATTTAATTTGATATATACTAGTAAAAGTGATGATCTAAGTATTTAACATATTAATATATCTATTAATAATATCGATCATGTGCGCATCAATATAGATAATTTTCTTTTTAAACAATAATAATAATAGTTCAAGAAGTTCAAAAGTCAAAACTGTGATAATTTGTTTAAGCACAAAACTAACCCATATTTACAATACAAGTTCTAAATCTTCTTCACCCACTTTGCTTGTTATTAAGTTAATTAGAAAATAACTGTTACGCCAAAGACCTTGTGATCTAGTGGCACCCGGTTTACACTCCCACATAGATGGGAGTGAGTTCTATGAACAAATACTACATTATAACCGAATCAATATTACTCAAAAAGAAAATAACTGCTACATTAGTTGTGTATAGGATAAATAAATTGAAATCGTCAATTATTTTATCATTGAAAAGTAGTCAAAAATTAAGCGTTTGAGATGAAAAATTAAGGTCACAGAGGCCAGGGACGTGGGCGAGGCGGATGACCCCGATGCCAAATCTACAGGTCACACGGTCATACGTCGATCTACTGCTACCGCCGGTACTCCAATCAACCACCGACGCAGGTGAATATGGCAGTTGGTGTTGATGGTAGCGCTCCGTCGGAGGTGTCCGCGTAGCTCCCGGACACGAGCGCAACGGTGCACGCCACACTGGATCTGACCATGATGTCGCACTCCGAGGATTATGCTGGCAACAACGTCCTCTGTGTTGGTAACGACATAGGTTTGGGTGTTTCAAGTATTGGTTTTGCCTCGATTCCATCAGTTTCAAAATCGTTAAATTTATCTAATATATTGCATGTACCACAGTTATCTGCATCGTTGTTATTAGTGAGTCGTTTTACAATTGATAACAATGTATTCTTTGAATTCCATCCTACTTTCTTTGTTGTGAAGGATTGCATGAATTCATGAAAAGTTCATCAGAAAATTTGGATGGCTAGATTATCAATAATGATCGGTGGATGGAGGTTGCAAGCAATTTCCAAATTCTAAATGTAAAAAGTGCAGATCAATCACATATGACAATCAATAATCGAAAATTAAGGGAAGAAAATCGTGATTTTTTGTAATTATTACTATGCATTTGGAATTATTCGATAGTGCATTCACGGATAATTGACAATGCATTCAAGACCTATAATAATGCACTAGAATATCAAGTATTTTTCAATGCACCATAATAATTACGATAGTACCACCATATTTTCCTTGCTTTTTTTTCTTCCTTATTTTCCACCGCCGTTGATTAACCTAGATAAATGGATAAAATAAATATGCACTTTTTATATATAAATGACTTAATTGTTCTCAGGGAAAATGACATTTTTTCTCCCTGAGTTGTTTACTTATAGCACATTTTTCCCCTATGTTATTTATGTAACCACTTTATCCCCTCAATTGTTTCTAAAGTGGGTATTTCTTCCCCTCAATTGAGGGGATAAAGTGGTTACATAAATAACATAGGGAAAAAATGTGCTATAAGTAAACAATTCAGGAGAAAAAAATGTCATTTTCCCTTGTTCTCATATCATATGATTCTCTTTCTCTATCATCTCTTCTTTTCTCTCTTTTCCTTTTTTTTATCCTCTCTCTCCTTTTATTTTTCTCCACTTTTCTGCTAACTAGTAACTACATACTAGATGTTAGCCGTTAGCTGCCCTCGTTTGCTTAACATAGATTAATTCTATTCCATAATCAAGCTTTGTTCAATGCTTATATCTATTGGTAAAAAAAATCGAAGGTGAAACCAACATAAATTCGCAGATAAAATATAAAATAATAAAATTAATAGCAAAGACAGTTTGGAGGTAGAAAATTGCTTGTATATTGCTTTGGGTGAAATGAATGTGTCCTCCACGTCATTCGGGTACTTTTATACACTCTGATGCATTTATTACACATTATTAATAAAAAAAAATATCCAATATTTATATTCTTCTCCCAAAAATTGAATCCTTAATCATAAGAGTCTTTACCCTCCAATCTAACAGAACATGGGAAAGGAGTCAATAGTTATAGGGTCACACTTGTGTGAGACCGTCTCACGGATCCTTATTTGTGAGACAGGTCGGGTCGGTTCGAAGCACCATGCAAATGTCACACTTATATGTGCAAATGTTATACTTATATGCTCAAATATAATACTAATTAGGAATACAATTTTTGTTACTTATAAGAGAAAAAGTGTTACATTTTTCATAATAAGTAATGTTGACAATTTTTCCTTACTTATAAGGGAAAATATAATACTTTTGAGGAAAAATGTAATACTTTTAAATCGAAATGTAAAAGTATTATATTTTCTCATAAAAATATTACATTTATCCTTATAAGTAACAAAATTTTTATTCCTAATTAGTATTACATTTGAGCATATAAGTATGACATTTGTGCGTATAAGTGTTATATAAACCTCATAGTCCGACCCGACCCGACCTGTCTCACGGTGAGACGGTCTCACACAAGTTTTTGCCATAGTTATATATTACAGAGTATACTTTAAATGTCCTAATCACTTTTTACGGGCTTAGTTGATAAATGCTGATAATGTTTTTAAAAGGTCCGTGTTTTACACTGTTACGTTAGGCCAAAGTCGAGGTCGAGGATTTGTCTTGCCCAAAACCCTTATCTGACGCGATGATCAAAGATTTTAGTTGAGGAAAGCTGTTTGGGCACTAGAGATCGCATAGCCACTAACCACACCCTTCTTACATTGATGAATATAATAGTTGTATGGACGGTTGGCAAGAATAGTCCTCTTCAATCATACCCAATATTATCAATGTTATATGAGAAGTAAATTGATATAATTAGTTTTATTTATGATCAAACTATTCCCCCTTTTAAGTATTTTTTTTTTATGCCTAGCTAATCCCTACTATTGGGGAAAAAAACTTTTTATGTTAAGAATACAATATTTATAATTTAAATGATGTTATATAAATGTAATTTATTATCCCCTTTACATTAATTTGTATCCTTTCTAACAATAAAAGAAATATTTCATCTTCTTTTCACGGAATAATTAACTGGGTGGAGCATGATTCTTGTACCTAACAGACATAAGTAAAATCACACACACACACACACAAACACACACACACACACACATATATGCGCAATTGCTTCAATAACATTTAAGTTAAATACCTTTCTTTTTTGCTACCATAATTAAGTTGCATCAATTGCACATCTATTTGCCTTCGAGTGTAGAATTTTAGACTTCAAGTGCATAAATTTTGGGCCAGTATTTATTCTATCTTTTGCGTTCTTTTCAAAAATGTATAACTAACTTTCTAATGAAAATTTGTGAGGTTTAATTTACAAACGATTTGTATGTGTAATTGCTTCAATAACACTTAGCAGGTTGAATAACTTTCTTTATTTGTACTATAAATTGCTTCGGTTGCATATCTTTGCGCATTCGAGTGCAAAATTTTGGCCTTTAAGTGCATATTTTTCTGCCTTCAAGTGTATATTTTTGTGCTTTTAAATGCACAATTTTTGTTAATTCAAAGTGTAATTTTTTTAAAGAGCAGTAGATCTAGATGAATTTAATGGCTGAAATTTGTGCGCATTTTTCACTTGGGGAAGCCTTTGCATTTGATCCTGGACATACATACATACATATATATATATATATATATATATATATATATATATATATATATGGTCAAGTTCCAGTGTAGCCATGTCTTAATGTACGATTATATTGGTGCAACCGCACCATTAGTTATGCAAAAAAAAACATCAATAGTGTTAGAAAACGCACAACAAAGAAATGCACTAATGCACTACAAAACGCACTACGCATCCAAAAAATGAACCATACCTCATCACACCTAATGGTGTGTTTTCGAACACTATGTGGTGCGTTTATGCATACCTAATGATACATTTTTTGGTTTGACCAATGAATTGTAAACATGACATGCAAGATGTGATAGGGGGAATATAAGTTAAGGGCTCATTTACTAACTAGAGAAACATTTTTCATTTTTTCAAAAATATGCTTACTTGTGCAGTTTTTCATTACTATGATTACATGCATTATATTCATTATCATATCATCATGCGTTACTTATCATTATTTTTATTATTATTATTTTTTGCATACTCTCATTTATTTATATAAATATAACTTATTTATTTATACTTAAGTTCAGATATTATTCGTATATCATAATTAAAACTCAAAATCTAAACTAATTATTAGATTTTGAATGAGCAATAGATTTTAATTCGCATATTTTTAGTTATTTGGTCCAACAAAATATTTATATTATCTAAACAAAAACTCTAAATTCAACTTAATATGTTCTTGGTTCGAATGTTTTTAGTTTTGTCATATCTAAATATAAATTTAGTTCAAATATCAAATATTAAAACCTATATCAAATATTAAAATCTTTTAGATATTAGACTCAAAAGTAAAGATTATATTTATTTAATTCAAACTCAAAATATTTTAAATATGAAGTCTTAAAAATCACTTAATTAAAATTAGACTTGTTTTAATTTTACAACATTATAGTCTACAAAATTAAATTAAAAAAAGTATCAATAAATAAATTTTTTAAATCAAAGACCGAATGAAAACTAAAAACTAGAAACAGAAAATTAAAGTATACGGTAAAAAAATATATTAAAAAAAAAAACAACTTTGATTGTGAAATAAGTTGAATTGAAAGAGGTGGTTGAATTCATATATAGAATGGTAGGTGAAATGTCAAGGGATATACATTGATGACGATATGACATTGTATGTATATCTATAGAAATAAATGCAGGTTCTTGGAAATGAGCTTTGATGGCTACTTATTTTCCTTTGTTTTTATCGTGTTTACAAAAGTTTTAGGATTGTTGATTTTTTTTGTAAATTGTAATTTAATATCGTGGTAATCATAAAATTTTTATTTCAGTACTAAATTTCTTGTTTTAAGCCGGGAAAAAAAAATAGACAATCAAATAATTACTAATTATTCTCGTTCTTTAATATTTATTCCATGACGTACATGTTATTATTGCAGTTATTATATAAATTCTTTATTAAACTATTCTTAAATTCAATAAGTCACAGATAACGCATTTCTATCATTGAAGTCAAGCGAAGATCGAGATGGGTGATTTTGAAAGAGGAAAATAGTAATTTTCTTTCTTAAATTTAAATATTATGGCACATTACAAATTAACCAAATAAACTTAGATATTAGAACAAAGTCAAGAACAAATGATACTATAATGCAATGGCAGATTGAAACCTGTGGTTCAGATTGTATACGAACCACATACACAAGTGGTGGATAATATTTCATTTATGAAGAGTAAACATGTTCGGCAAGGCTTTGAGCGTTGAATTTAGTATCATGCTATATATATAGTACTATCAACTCTGTTACAATGCAGTATCTGTTTATAATTACTTTCTTAATCTACTGGAAAAAAAAAAATTTGTGCATTAGCTACTAGTATAACTTTTGGCCTAGTGGTAAACACTTACCCTGACAGTTTGTATCATAGTTGCGCAATTGAGGATGACAGGTAACTTTTAACGTAGTGATAAGCGCAGCTTCAAACTCTCGCACCATCCCCCCTCCCCCCTACCCACTCCCCCAAGGTTCGTCATGTTAGTTGTTCAATGAATCAGACAACTCATGTGTTGGTTAGGGTTTCTGGTTTTGAAGCTTAATTGGGGGTGTGGACTATCATTCTCCCTTACTATATTTCTACTCTGGTTATTTAGTTATTAATAATTGATGCTCGTCTCTTTTAAAAAATTAATTAAATATTATTGTTACATATATGTTAATGGTTGATTATTTGAATGTTGATCTTCTATATGACTTTTTTTTTAGTGTTATTAAATGTGTAGATAGAATTCAAAGAAAAAATTTCAACAAGTAATGCATATACTTCTAGATGAGTATGTAGTTGTTAATATATGCAACGTGACATGGAAGGACGGCAAAAATATGCTAAGAAACCATCATCAAGTGGAGAGAACTCAAGAAAATTAAATTAAAATGGAATAAAATATAAAATAATAGTCAAAAGTTGAACCTAATCTTGCATTATTTTGCTAGCCAGTCGGAGATATTGATTCAACAAGTGGCTTGTAGAGAAAGCAAAATGATCGAGACGCCCAAGCACATATGCCTTATCGTAGCTAGGTCATTATCTACTTAACGTGGATTTTGGCTACAGGCCTCTCATTTGCAACGAGAACAAATTGACTTATTTTCATTTTATGTTTACAATTTAATTTACTATTGATCATTAAGTTTATGAGCGATTGATCATTAATTTATAGACAACCAGTTTTATTTATTTATTTATTGATTTTGTGGATAATGATATTTTACCATTTCCAAGAGCGTTCGGAACTCGAAAAAAAAAACAAAACAAAACAAAAAAACAAAAAAACAAAAAACAAAAACAAAAAAACAAAAAAAAAAGGGAAAATTGCACTTTTTGTCCCTAGGTTATAGGGTAATTGTAGAATTCGTCCGTAAGTTCTTGTCATACTCACTTTTCGTCCCTAAGTTATCATTGGCGTTGCATTTTTCGTCACTGAGTTATACTAATTGTAAATTCCGTCCCTAAATTATCATTACGTTGCACTTTTCATCCCTAACTTAAGTGTGTAAACTTTGGTAAATTTTTTATTAAAAAATAGTTAACCGAAAAACTTCGATAAACTTCATTAAAAAATGGGTCACACTTGTGTGAGACCGTCTCACGGATCCTTATTTGTGAGACGGGTCGGGTCGGGTCAAAGCACCATGCAAATGTCATACTTATATGTGCAAATATCATACTTATATGCTCAAATATAACACTAATCAAGAATACAATTTTTGTTACTTATAAGAGAAAAAGTAATACATTTTTCATAATAAGTAATGTTGACAAGTGCCCCTTACTTATAAGGGCAAATATAATACTTTTGAGGAAAAATGTAATACTTTTAAATTGAAATGTAAAAGTATTGTATTTTCTCTTAAAAGTATTACATTTACCATTATAAGTAACACAAATTTTATTCCTGATTAGTATTACATTTGAGCATACAAGTATGACATTTGTGCATATAAGTGTTACAATTGCATATTGACCAGACCCGACCCGACCCGTCTTATGGTGAGACGGTCTCACACAAGTTTTTGCCTTAAAAAATTGGTGTTGAACCGAAAAAGTTCGATTAAAGATTTTTGGAAAAAGTGTCAAATAGGCCACTGAACTTATTGCTTTTGTGCAATTGGGCCATTGAACTTAAAAAGTGTGCAATTCAACCATCAAACCAACAAAATTTGTGCAATTGGACCATTTTTACAAAAATTTTCTGGTAAAATCCAATTATATTACTAACATATATGTATTGAGAGTGGCATTTTCTTCTACCATACTACTTGGGAGTCAATATTGAAATGTTTTTAACTCAAATTGGATTAAAAAATTTTGTAAAAATGGTCCAATTGCACAAATTTTGCTTGTTTGATGGTTGAATTGCACACTTTTTAAGTTCAATGGCCCAATTGCACAAAAGTGATAAGTTCAGTGGCTTATTTGACACTTTTTCCAAGATTTTTTAATAAAAAATTTACCGATGTTTGCACATTTAAGTTAGGGACAAAAAGTGCAACGTAATGATAACTTAGGGGCGGATATTTGCAATTAGTATAACTTAGGGACGAAAAGTGCAACACCAATAATAACTTCGGGACGAAAAGTGCAACACCAATAATAACTTAGGGACGGAAAGTGAGTATGACAAGAACTTAGGGACGAATTCTACAATTACCCTATAATTTAAGGACGAAAACTGCGATTTTCTCAAAAAAAAAAAAAACAACTATTAATTCTTCAATTACAGTAGCATTTTCATGATGAGTCGTCCCAGCTAGGCAACTACTAATTTCACAAACTTTTAGTAGGAAAACTCACAACGAGTTTGGTTGAGAGGAAGTAAAAAATTTATAATTTGGTGGGAAAAGAATAAATTAAATTAAAGTAGGAATTTAAGTTACATTATTTGGTAGGGTAGAATATAATTACTGAGAATAAAAAGGGGAGGAAGTGATATAAAGACTAAAATGTCCTTCTGCAATAATAATAATAATAATAATAATAATAATCTATATCTATATATATATATATATAAAAGCAAAATCCTCCAAAACGAAATCCTATTTCCCGCCCAAAATATTGTACATTAAAACAATTAAAACAATAAAATAATATTAAAAGTACAATAATATTAAAAAACGAAATCCTATTTCCCGCCCAAAATATTGTACATTAAAACAATTAAAACAATAAAATAATATTAAAAGTACAATAATATTAAAACACGAAATCTTATAACATCAAAACATTGTTATGCATTAGGATTAGTACATTGTTATAATATATATATATATATATATATTTAAACAAAATCCTCCAAAACGAAATCCTATTTCCCGCCCAAAATATTGTACATTAAAACAATTAATTAAAACAATAAAATAATATTAAAAGTACAATAATATTAAAACACGAAATCCTAAAAAAAAAAAAAAAAATGAAGCAATTGTAGGGTGACATTAATTTGATAACTGCTTACTATTTACACCCACCATATGTAACCAAACTTACTCGGTAGTAAAATGTCTCATTTCTTTAATGAAGTCGGCTTAAGATCCTCCATATGACGATTGTTCTATGTTCCGCCAGGGTGTGGAGAGTTATACTATCTTAGATGTCTTTTAAATTTGGTGCGCGGACCTTTTAGCCATGAAGATATTCGCACTGTTCCAGGAGTCATTCATAATTCGTTTAGGGATTCGTGTTATGAATATGGATTATTAGATGATGACAAGGAGTACATTGATGGCATTATTGATTCGAGTTACTGGTGTTGGTCCCGGTGGTTAAGATGTGAGTCTAGAAGGGGGGGGGGGGGGGGTTGAATAGACTCACAAGGGTTTTTAAAAAAAATTTTGATATCAAAGATATAAACGCAGCGGATAAAGGTTATACTAAATTTTAGTTTTACTTTGCACGAGAGTTTTCCTTATAAAAAAAATTTGCGTATGATATGCAGTGCGTAATAATAAAAGAGAGAGAGAGAGAGAGATTTTTATAGTCGTTCGGCTGTTAACTAAGCCTACTCCACTCTTCTTCACAACTCGTGAAGGTTTGCACTATATTCCCCTTAATAATACAAACTCCTTTACAACGTGCTCCTTTGATCACTTAGCCCGGCAGCTTCGTTGTTGTAGGTTTTTCAACTTCTCCCAAGTTTACTCCGCCTCTTTCTACTCCACACGTAGAGATGGTTGAAATGTTGTGATGTTTCTCCAACTTTGAGATTCTTGTGATTAAGTTTCTTAATGAACTTTATGAATCACACAAGATCTCCTTTGAGTTGAATATTGCTTATACGCTTTTGAATATTTTAACACACTGAGAGTAATTTTCTTGCTTAACACTTTTCGCTTTTTCAACCTTGTCAAAGTGAGATGGGACAAGGGTATTTATAGGTGGAATTTCATATCCGTTGGAGGGAATGTGAAATTCAAACCTATTGTCCAGTGTGTAATATCCAATGGGTAAGGTTTTGAACTTTTTTCAGAATGTCAGTACTTTTCTAGCCGTTTGTTATCTTTTGTGCAAGGACAATTTGTCTTTTGTCCCACAAAAAGGTGACAATCATTAAATGCTCATTGGGATCGTTGCATAGGATCCGATTTGACATTCAGTTTAAAAACCCATTCTCAAGGCAATAGATAAGACAACTTTCAAAGAATGTCTTTGCCTTGGTTACTCGTGAGAATGATTGACTTTATCATTCCCTTTGATCTCCTTGAAACAATCACAGTTTGATTGTTCTGTCATAAGGGTTCGGTCCTTCCATGTTTCGACTTGAACCTTATGTCTTTGAATCTTCATGTCTTCAATACTTCGGTTCATCAACTCTTCAATGCTTCGGTTCTTCATGTCTTCAATGCTTCGGTGCTTAGGTTCTAAATCCCGTTGATGCTTGCATATGCCATGACTATAAACAAAAGCCAATGCCAAACACTAACTCACGTTGGGTTATTGCTAAAAAAAATCGGTCTTTAGTCACGATCAATTGTATGTGGCTTTCTCCCGAGTCAGTCATCCTAATGGCCTGAAGGTGTTAACGATAGACGAGGATGGACAAAATTGTGTTGCGACTTCCAATGTCGTCTACAAAGAGGTTTTCAATAATGTGTAAATATAATCAATGATATTATGTTTTTTTTCTTTCAAAATGATAAAGTTGCTATATATCTAGACAAAAAATATATCATCTATACAAATGAATTAGGATAGTAATTCATTACTATAACTAAGTTGCCAGGGAACGAGCACATTGGGCCAATTTCTAAAAATTCCTAACAATGATATATAAAATCTCTAAAGTTACTGATAAACATTATTTTTATTGTTAATTCTTGCAAATTCTTTTTATAATTCCTTTATAATTTTAGTAATTTTGTATATTCTTTTGTCTATTTTAATAATTAATTTAGTTTGAGGTTTTAGTATTTTTAGTTTAGTTTTAGTTAATAAAATGTATCAACACTTCAGCTTTAGCCCAAAGAATAAAGTTAGTTGTCTTGTGATTTTTAATGTTATTTGGTCAGGTTTAGTTTTGTCCTTTGAGCCCAGCCCATTTAATAGGTTTCCTCATCTCAAGCTTAGTAGCGATTAGCGAAGACGGACGAACGGGAATCACAGATCTTTTAACGCAGCGCAAACGGGAATCGAGCTCCGGATGGCGTGGATCGCTCCGGTCTTCCTGGAGCTCCGATTGAATAGCCAAAGCCTAGAATGAGTGAAGATTTAGTCTCCAATGGCTGCCCTTGGTTCACGGTCTCCTGCGAAGCTGATACACAGAGATTGCAGCAAATTGTGGGTTGAAATCGGAGGTACGGTTGGAGCCTGAGTAGTATAAAAGAGGTGTCCGAAGGAGGAATCAGCATCATCAATTCACTCCGAATGAATTTCGGAGTTGATCTCATGCGAAGTCCGATCGGCGGTGGCGCGGAGAATTGTGTTTTCGGCAGCGACCATTTCTTGGGCGGTGAAATTTGGTCTATGCGCAGACTCTTGGTAACAGCAAGTTTGCTTGGCAGGCATAAGCAATTTTATTCCTTCTCTTACATTTTCTTGATTTGTGTTTAGCTTGCAATTATAATTACAATTAGGAGCTCTTTTTCAATAGAAAATCAATTGTGACTTGAGGATTTAATGATCTGTTGCGTTGTTTTTATATATTCGAATTAAGTAATTAGAGTGAATTCGAACATGCTGGTCTTAGGTATGGTTATTATGCATTGCTAAATTGTGCCCAGGAACATGATAGAATTATCATGAAACATTTGCAGTAGTTTAGGTTTTAATTTCGTCAATCAATTAAGTTTTATCCTTTGATTTTATAATAAGATTAATTGAGTTGGATCTGGCCAATTTAATTGATATTATTCTAATTGAGAGAATTGACCGAGTACAAATCATGCCGTTTAATTCTAGGCTCTATGGGATAAAATGATAAATAATCCGACTGTCTTGTTGGGTTATTTATTTGGTTCATAAATCGGGTATTTCGTAAGTTCTTCCTGACTTAATGGTTTTAACGGTTTAAATAAATGTCTTAAGCATATGAACCGTTAGAATACGTGACTGAATCTGGACGTCATACGGATTAGTCAGATATTTGTTAGAACGAACCTTTAATTTGATTGGCAATATTTGGCTTAACATATGCAGAACTAGTAATGGTTATTGATTCATGTTCCTAGGTTTCTCCAATTTGATTGTTTATTTGATATTCTGATTCTTGGTAATTTATCTATTCACTTTCCCTAAGGGGATGTTTGGTTGGATGGAAAAGATTTTCCATGAAGTGAAGGAAAATGTGTTTTTCCATTGTTTGGTTGGATGGAAAATGTTTTCCAATGGAACTTGAGTTCCCAAAAGTGGAGGAAAACAAATTCTTTGCTAGGAGTTGGTATTTTGTTTTCCTTAGAGTTTGGGAAGAAAGTATTGAGCAATTGGACAATTTTACCCTTATCAAAATAATATAATTTATTATCACTATTAATTGTTAAGGGCATATTGGTCTTTATATTCATAATTCTTTACTATTCCAAATCCAACCAAACAATGGAATTCATATTCCCAGTAATTTCTTTTCCACCAACCAAACAATGGAATCTATTTTCCCAAACGGGCTGTAAGTGTTGATTCAATTGTCTTGTGTTTAATTTATTATTGGTTTTTGGTCCTAGCACTTGTTAATTTAATTAGTTAATTTAAGTTTATAAATCGCTTGTTATCTAGTTCTATCTAGTTTTTAATTATTTTATTGCTCTAAGTTATCTTACTAGTTTCGGCTTTGCTTTATTTCATTCGAGTTAATTATTTTCAAGTTAATTCTTTGCAAGTTGTATTTATTGCATTGTTACAATTCCCTGTGGATTCGACCCTTGCCTTTGCACACTATCACTACAACGACTCGTGCACTTGCGAGGACATATATTAAAATTGTCCATCAGTTACAACACCGCATGCCTACATATACACATTAGCTATTAATTTGAGCAATTATTTACTCGAATTCAAGCAATGGTAACATCAACAAACATAAATGACCCAACTCATATCTTCACTTGCATTATATAATATTTGATGTTATAATTTAAATAATTGTATATCCATTCAAATATTCTTAATATATTATAACAAACACATTCCGTACATCGCACGGGTGTAAATACTAGTAATAATAATAATAACAACCAAGAGTAGTAGTGTCATTACATACCTTTTTTCATTTCCCACACCCATTGAATTACAATTCATAGGGGTATCCATGAATTGCAATTCAACAAAATAAAGGAATTGCAATTCCCTCCAACCAAAGAATGCAATTAAGGCTTTCATTGGATGTCAATTCTATTACATCCAAATTACGGTGTATCAAACGGATTGTGACTTACTCGATAATTGAGGAGGTGATATTGTAAAAGGTATTTTTTGATATACTAAACGTACATTATTTGAAAATATATATATTATTTGTGTTTATTATTTGATAGTATAAAAATAATATATCTTTTGTACAAAAATAATATACCTTTAATATATTAAAAATGTAGTTATGAATTATGGTCAATTGTATAATTTGTTACTTATTTTCGTATAAGTTAGGATTTCAAAGTTATGGAGTAAATTGTTTTGGGTTTGAAATTTTCAACTCTTATTTTTCTTTAATTGGGCTTAATACTTATTAGGTTATGGGATCTGTTTAATTCTTTGTTTTGTTTTGTTTTGTTTTGTTTTTTTTTTTTTAAAAATTTTTTTGTTTCTTTTTAAGGTTATCGGATTTGTTTAATTCTTTGTTTAGATTTAGGCTTTACTGTCTTATCTTTTGAAATTGATTATATTTCGTAACTCATGTTAATTTGAATAATAGGAAAAATTACATTTTTTTATCCTCTAGTTATATCCGTAGTACAGATTTAGTGCATGAGTTATATGCTTGGCTATTTTTAACTCTTAAGTTATGCGCAAAGTGAGTAGTTTAGTCCCTAAATGACAAAATTCACCACTTTATTAAGTAATATATTTGTGGCATAAACAGTCTCCTATGGACAAAAATCGCCACTTCTTACATAACTTAGGGGTTAAAGATGATCATACATATAAGTCAGTAATTAAGTCTCTACCACGGGTATAACGTAATTGAACGATAAAAATGTAATTTTCCCTTTAAAAGATTGTGACAATTTGGAGAGGAAAGAGGTTGGATTGACATGGAAATGTCCAGCCCGATCTTTAATCCAACTAAATATTGTATTGGGCGGTTACAAGTTATGACCCATTCAACGCTTGACCCAACCCAATTTCCACAACTTTGCAAATTGGAAGAAAAATATAATTTCCACAACTTTGCAAATTGGAAGATTAATAACTTTCTACAGTTCTTTAAAAAAAAAAAAACTTTCTACAGCAATTAATTTATTTCTTATTATACTTAGGATTTTGTGTTTCAAAAGAAAAAAATACTTAGGATTTTATTGTTTTAACATATAGACGTAATATATGAGGGGTCATGAGATCGAGCCTCAGTGTATGCGGTATTGACTCTTTGTGCTTCAACATGTTGAGAAAGTATAGATGAACATATATTACAATCTAATAGAGTCAGTAGTATTAAAAAAGACATATAAACGTAATATATAAACATAAATGTGCAGTCGGATTATTAGTTTAGACTTTTAGTTAAAAAGAGTACGGGTGTGTTTGGTTGGTGGGTTTAGGCATAAGGTATGGGTATCAAATGATTGTTATTGTTTGATTGATAGGTTTTTAGAATACTACTATGGGTTTAGAATATCCCATTAATTAAAAAACACATCCCTAATAAAATAAGGGTTTCATTTCCCTTCCCCATTTCTTCCCCAACTATTAATAATCATTCCTATTCCACCCTACTACCAAACATGCAAAATACTTTAACCAAAACTCATTACCATTACCATTACCAAGTATTTGATACCTATACCGATTCCGATTCCGATTTCTTTGTGCGAACCAAACACACCCTAAATGTTTCAATTTAGTATCAAAGTTAACCCTACCTAATAAAAAAGAGACTATGAATTCACTAGGGGTGAGCAAGGATTCACCAAATCCGTTAAGTCCGCTTTGATCTAGTCCGTATCCACTTAAAGTCGATGTGATATGGATCTACTTAGTGAAAATTCACCACTAGTGGCTTGAATACGGATATGACGTCTAAAAAATCTGTTATATCTAATTCGCTCTGCGAATCCATTACCAAAAGAGTTAATACCCATTTTGGTCCCTTGACTATAAGGTAATACTCGATTTAGTCCCATACCATTAAAAGTACCTAATTTAGTCTTCTAACTTGTAAAATTATACTCAATTTGGTCCTCCGTTAAAATTGTCATCCATCAGCCGTTATAAAGAGGGGCAAAAACGTCATTTTCAATAGTCAAGGGACCAAAATGAGAACCTAATAGTCGAGGGACCAAACTGTGTACTAATAATAATTAATTAATTAATTATTATTATTATTATTATTATTATTATTATCATCATCATCATCATTATTACTATTATTATTATTATTATTATTATTATTATTACTATTATTGATATTGGGACAATGACTCTTAGTTTAGTGTTGTACATCAAGACTAGGAATGTGTAATCTGTTAACCAAACCGTTTTAACTTAAGTTTTTTAAATTTTAACTATTAACCGAATCGAACAAATTTTTTTTGGTTAATCGGTCAGGTAACAGATTAACCAAACTCTTTAAAGCTAAAGTTCTAAATCCTAAAAATAATACCCATAATAATAAATCCAATTAAAATAATACATATAATAATAAATCCATAAGAAAATATACAAAAACAATATCATAAAAACATTACAAATTTATAGAGATTTTACATATTATATATATATATATATATATATATATATATATATATATATATATTTATTTATTTATTTATTTATTTATTTATATATTTATTTATTTATTTTTATATATATATTTAAAATTTCGGTTAATCGACGATTTCAAACCCAATTAACCGTTAACCCAAATTTTAAAAAACTTTTAACAATTAACCGAATAGAAAAAGTTCAGTTAAAAACGGTTAACTAACAATTTCGAATTCAATTAACCATTAACCTAAATTTAAAAAAAAAAAACATTAAACCTTTAACCGAATCGAAAAAGATCAGTTAAAAAACGGTTAACCGAAAATTTACCAAAGTTTACACACCCATAATCAAGACAAGCTTGTGAATCTTACGCACTTTCACATTAAACAAATTATATATGTTTATTTAACTAAAAGAAAAAAAGTTGAGATTTCATTAGTGATTTTAGTCCATTAATGCACACCACATTTAAGGACATACAGACTTTTGTAGTTTACATTTTAGATTTTGAAATAATATGTAGGAAATATGGTTGCGGAAGACATTGTCTCAATATCACATATAATAATAATAATAATAATAATAATAATAATAATAATAAGTACCCATTTTGGTACCTCGACTATTAAAAATGACGTTTTTGTCCTTCTTTATAACAGCTGATGGATGGCAATTGTAACGGAGGACCAAATTGAGTATAATTTTACAAGTTAGAAGACTAAATTGGGTACTTTTAATAGTATGGGACTAAATCGAGTATTACCCTATAGTCGAGAGACCAAAATGGGTATTAACTCTTACCAAAACAATGTAGTTATACACACACACACACATTGAATTAGGGTCAAATGCGGTGATAGGCTTCAGGTGCGGAGATGAGGTTTAATCTTGGCCATTGATCTAATCAAAATCAACAGCCCATATTGAACACATATTAGAAAAAACGAAATGGAAATTTGATCATTTTGCATTTAGGTCATCAAATTTAAGGAGTGTGGTTTTTGTGTTGTGTGCTTAAGGTGCGTTAGTTGTTGAAACTTAAGTGCTTCGGTATAAAACTTTAGGTGCGTGGTCTAGGGGTATAAACGAATTGAATCGAGTCAAATACCTTACAACTCGATTCGAATTCGACTATATTAAGAACTATTCGTATTCAATAAATATTCGAATTTAAAATTTTATTCGTATTCGATTCAGCAATATTATTAGAATATATTCGATTCGACTCGACTCCAATATTTGAATTCAAAATGCCTAACTTAATTTTTTTTTTTTTTACAAATTCACCAATAAATGAAGATAAAATGTAATAAAAATTTAAATTTAAATTACATAAGATTTTCTATTAATATACTATTATACTAATATTTTATTAATATACTAATTTTTTAAGGTATATATATATATATATATTATTAGATATTTAGTAGTTATATTCTATCACTCTAGTTTCCTGGATTGTTAATTATTTTATTGGATTATGAACAGTTTCTGATGGGATCAACTTTTACTTTTACACATTGTGTTACTACATGATTCGTATAATTGTGAGAACTATTAAAATTGTCCATCAATTATTACCATGAGTGTCTTTTGCATGAGTAACAGTCAAATGCAGTTTTTGGGATTGCGGTGCGTACTATGGAGAAAATGAAAAGCATACATAATTACATGCTAGATGATCCTTGTTGTAAAATTTTCCTATTGTTGTTGTTGTAAGTTTAAGGTATAGATATATGTTCTTATTATAGGGTTAGGATTCTTAATTTCTATTTAGTTTATATTTTTATTTATATTATCTTAAAAGTTTAGGTATTTATAGGGGAACAGAGCTTTCGACAAACTACTCGTGTTCGTGTTCGGTAAGCGTTCATTTATGTTCATTTATTAAGGTAAACGAACATTAACAAACAAAATTTAGAGCTCGGTTAATAAACGAACAGAGTCTGAACAGTGGTAAGCTCGTTTGCTAAGAGATCGTGAACAATCTCGTTTGTGTTCGTTTAGTAATGTTCGCGAACAAGCTCATTTATGTTCGTTTAGTAGTGTTCGTGAACAAGCTCATTTATGTTCGTTTAGTAATGTTCGCGAACAATCTCGTTAAGTTTCGTTTAATAATGTTCACGAACATGTTCACAAACATATATAGTTGTGTTGTTTGTTTGATTATTGTTTGTGAACGTAGATTATGTCTAACGAAGTGTGTTCATGAACATGTGTAGGTGTTTGGTAATTAAGTGTTCACGAATCTCTTCATGAACGTACACGAACATGTTCGTGAACGTGTTCGCTAACATTAACAAACATGTTCGTGAACATGTTCGTTAACGTTAACGAGCACGTTCGTGAACATGTTCGCGAACGTTAACAAACACTAACGAACGCTTATCAAACGAACATGAACAAGATTTTCAAAAACCTTAGCAAACGAACACGAACACTTCAAAATTCTTAACAAACGAACACGAACACTTCAAAATTCTTAACAAACGAACACGAACACTTCAAAATTCTTAACAAACGAACACGAACAACCTCCATTCATTTATGTTCGGTTCGTTAACCGCCCAAGGTATTTATAAAGATTAATTTATCATGCCGTACACAATTGCATTACAGACAAGTTTTATGTATAGATTAATATAATATTTTTGAATATGAATTCGTTTTTAATTGTCACTATTCAATTCTATATCTAACTCACATGTATAGTAGGCGTGAACTTGTCACCAAAATAATGCCAATTTAGTTCCGAAAGAAATGATTAAGTAAGTGAAACATAATTCTCATATCATAAGTTCACGAGTTTGATTTTTGTCAACATCCTTTATATCGAATACATCATATAGGGTCTTTTTAATGCAATGTACTTCTCAAGTGTGATTTGCAGGCTATTACACATGAGGAAAGTTTATCTAGTATAGACCATTAAATAGTTACTGCGAGATTTTCTTGTCACGAAAAAAAATAATGTCAATTTAAAAGATAATTACCAATACAAAAGGTATTCACAATTTTATGAAACAAAATCAATTTTACTCTATAGTGAATAAATATAATGATTATTTATATGGGTCACACTTGTGTGCGACCGTCTCACGAATCCTTATTCGTGAGACGGGTCGGGTCGGGTCGGGTCGGGTCAAGACACTATGCAAATGTCATACTTATATGCTCAAATATAACACTAATTAAGAATACAATTTTTGTTACTTATTAGAGAAAAAGTAATACATTTTTCATAACAAGTAATGTTGACAAGTGCCCCTTACTTATAAGGGCAAATATAATACTTTTGTGGAAAAATGTAATACTTTTAAATCGAAATGTAAAAGTATTGTATTTTCCCTTAAAAGTATTACATTTACCTTTATAAGTAACAAAAATTTTATTCCTGATTAGTATTACATTTGAACATATAAGTATGAGATTTGTGCATATAAGTGTTACATTTGCATCTTGACCCGACCCGACACGTCTCATGGTGAGACGGTCTCACACAAGTTTTTGCCTATTTATATATATTAAAACAAAACAAAAGGAAAAGAGAGAAAAAGAAATGGGAGATGTCGGGTTAGAGATATTTGGATAATTTAATAACCACATGCACATAGGACTTTATTAAGAACAAAATGGATCGGAATATAATTATAGGGACTAATATATATATAATGAATTATTAACTAAAATCACCCGACAGGTTGGGCATGACGGTCACAAGCGACCAACAAAACATGTTTTCTAAGCATGCATCCATACTTAACCTAAAAACTGAATCTATTCACCTAATTTGAATTATTTATGCCATGAACCCAAGTCTGTGACCTATACATACAATTATTAAACATTCATGCATGCTGGTAAGCATTCGGTTAGGCATCTCTCATTCTATATATCTTATTTAGTCTTGTTTTCACATTTTGAGCGTATTTGAAAATCAGGAAAATGTTTTCTAAAAAATGAGTCATTTTTCATAAAATATTTTCATTTTTAGTGTTTTGTTGCATTTCAGAGAATAATCTGTGTGTGTTTGATTCATGTTTTGAGAAATGAAAAAAATTGTATAATTCATAAGTGTATTTAAATAAATGAGAATATATATATATATATATATATATATATATATATATATATATATATATATATATATATATATATATATATATATATATATATATATATATATATATATATATATATATATAAATATAAAGTGTCATTCATTGTATAAAATCAATGTGTGAGCAGAGTAATGATTAATATTTTATTGGGGTAGTGGTTAATGAGTTGGCACAATTCTTGTTTTTATTTTTACTATAAATAGCATGTATGCTAGGCATTTTAATATTTGGAAGCTAAGTAATAAACATTATAAAGTCTTCCTTTGGTTTCAATTCTTTTTCTCCTCTTAAATTATATTTTAATATATCTTACATTCGGTATCATAAGCATGTCAATCTTCCAACCTTGAAATATTTTTCATAGTGATATATAATAACAAATTTCAATATTATATGCTCTAGTCCCAAATTGGATAGGAAACTCTATTACAATTATTAAAAAGTTAGGAAGACTACACATTTGAAAGATCAAAATCTTTAGAGCTTTGAAGACTCCGATCGATGTTGATGCAATCGTTGTACAATGAGATCAATTGGCCTTGGGATAGATTCATCAAGGTGTTTTACTCCATATTTGGGCAATTAATTGGTGATGAAGCATAAGCTTGTGACATCTTAAAAGTATCACACAAATGAGTCTATCCAGCACAAAAATTCAAGCTACAAATATTTTTACAAAACCCTTAAAGACAAAATCATTTATCAAATTGAAGAACCACAATTAGAATTGTTAACATTTCCGACTTAATTGAAGAGAGAAAATGTTATAATATTATTTCTTGCTAGAAATGTTATAGCATTATTATTAAACCAAGTTTTCAAAAAAAAAAAAAATTGTTAGTGAAGTAGTGTATTTTAGTGAGTGAGTGAGGTAGCTTTTAGTGAAGTAATGATTATTATGTAACTGGGGTAATGATTAATGGATAGGCAGAATTCTAATTTTTTTTCTGCTATAAATAACATGTATTATTATACATTTCATATTAAGAAGTAATGAACATTATAAAATCTTCTTTTCGTTTCAATTTTTTTGTCCTTTCAAATTATATTTTAATACATCTTACATGGGATGAAATATAGAATAAAATCAAAGTGGGACATAAGGAATTGAATCAAATGGCTGGTTCCGTGGTTGCCACATGATGGATGAAACATGGCCCACTAGGTCGGCGCCTGCAACAGAACGGTCGGCTGTGGCCACACCATACAAGACCGCAGGTCGACGCCTCGTACACACTTTGGCTCAACAAATTTCCCAAAACATTGGTGGCTTTGCACAAATCCATTGAAAGCATTACACCTGTCGTAAACGTGGCGGCATTTCAGGCCGCTCTAAGCCAATACTATGTGGTCCACCGCAAATTATATTGTGGACCATGGTCCATAATGCATTGTGGACCATGATCATAGCTGATACTGCAGTTGTATTGAACGGATACTACAATTGTGTTGAAAAGATACTGCAATTGTGTTGAAAGAAAACTGCAGTTGCACGGAACAGAGGCCGTTTATCCGTTCAACACAATTGTAGTATCCGTTCAACACAACTGCAGTATCTTTTCAACACAACTACAGTTCCAGATAGATGACACGGCATCTGTTCCGCACAACTGCAGTTCCTTTTCAATACAACTG
The DNA here is from genome assembly GCF_003576645.1 of Ipomoea triloba. Taxonomy (NCBI): domain Eukaryota; kingdom Viridiplantae; phylum Streptophyta; class Magnoliopsida; order Solanales; family Convolvulaceae; genus Ipomoea; species Ipomoea triloba. Next base: position 25,008,261 of record NC_044917.1, read on the forward strand.
CAGTATCCTTTCAACGCAACTACAGTATCAGTTTAACACAACTGTTGTATCAACCATGATCCATAATCCACAATGTATTGTAGACCATGGTCCACGGTATAACGACTTGTGGTCCACATGACTTCAATTCGGCGTCCACAAAATTAAAACTTCCGGCTTCCGTTAAGACTTAAGAGACCGTTGCTAATATAGTAATATCCAACTGTCTTTTTTTTTTTTTTTTTTTTTTTTTAATTTTGAAAGCAACCAAAACGGCGAATTTATTAAGATATCAAACTGTTCAAACAA
>NC_044917.1:25009450-25015810 GCF_003576645.1 Ipomoea triloba
TTTTTTTTTTTTTTTTTTTTTTTTTTAATATTGAAAGCTACAATTCACTAAAAGATAAAAAGGCGAAAGTTATATTGATTATCAACGAAAATGATAGGAAGCATTAAAAAAAAATTGAGATTTTTTACATTAATTTCTATTTTAATTTTAATTTCTAGACAAAGAAATTGATTATTATTCTTCCCCTCTCATTTTATCTGTTAGTATTAGCATTATTATTATTATTATTATTCTTTAAACTATAGTTTATGTTATGGTTATGAATAAGTCTTTAGCTCATGTCCAGTAGAATAGGAGAGTTCAGTGTACTCCTCTAAAAGGACTCTCTCTCTCTCTATAATTGTTCAACAGTTTTGTGATCGTATCTTTAATCTTATCTATTTAGTTTGGTTAATTAGGTTTGACTGAAGTTATTTTTAATTCAATTTTTTATAATGTTAAGTTTGATATTAGTATATAAAATTTATATACTTATAAACTACATTAAAATACTATTAAACACAAAAAATCAAATTTTAAAATACTTTAAAAATATTAAAGAAAATAAATAAAGAAGATAGAGTTGGTTTGACCCATGAATATTAAACAAGAGAGATAAAGTATTATTTTTATTTTGCTTATCAATATAAATTTTGTGATGAAAGTATATATTATTTAAAAAAGAAATTAAGAGTATTTTTTTTTTTTGGAAGGAAATTAAGAGTATTGGTTTGCTTTTTTTTTTTTTAGTACTACTGACTCTGCTACAATGTAGTATCTGTTCATAACTACTTTCTCAACCTACTGAAGCACAAAGAGACAGCAGCACCTCCACTGTCTTCAAGGCGTCGAAGAAGGGTAGGGACCAGTCGGCCGATTTGGACAAGAATGGACTCAACGCTGCCAACCGACCTGTCAAGCGCTGCAGCTCCTTGATAGTTTTGGGCGGCTGCATGTCTAAGACGACCCTAACCTTTTCAGGGTTTGGCTCGATCCCTCACTGAGTTACCAAGTAGCATAAGAACTTACCCCCTTGTACCGTGAAGGTACACTTCTTAGCATTCAACCGTAGATTATGAGCATTCAACCGTAGATTATGTTTCTCCATGACTTGGAAGCTAGCAGCAAGGCCGTCCGCATGATTTTCCTCCTTGAGACATTTCACGAGCATGCCATCTACGTAGGCAGCCATAGACTTTCCCAACAGGTCCTTGAATAGTTGCAACACCATTCTAGTATAAGTCGCGCCAGAATTCTTCAATCTGAATGGCATCACCCGATAACAATACACCCCATCAGGAGTCACGAAGGCAGTTTTCTCTTTATCGGGTGCATGCATGAAGACTTGATGATAACCTCGGAAGGCGTCCATGAAACTCAGTAAGGCGCACCCCGCTGTTTCGTCCACCATCTGGTCGATCCTTGGCAAAGGGAACGGGTCTTTGGGGCAAGCTTTGTTCAAGTCGGTGTAGTTGACGCACATCCTCCAAGCAGGCGGCTTCGGGACCAACACCACATTGGCCAACCATTTAGGGTATTTTACTTCCCGAATATGGCCAGCAGCTAGTAATGCATCAATCTCCTTTTTCACAAACTCTCATCGATCGGTCGAGAGATGTCTCTTTCTTTGAACCACAGGTCGGTAAGTCGGATCAACCGCCAATCGATGAGTTATTATGGATCGCTCCACTCATGGCATATCCTCAGGTCCCCAAGCAAAGATTGTCCTATATATCTTCAGCACTCGTATCACCGACTCTTTGACGGCCTCAGACAAACCTTTTCCGATCCTTGCCCTTTTCAAGGAAGGTCGGATCAATTTCTACCTCTTTTAACTCGACCGCTCGTTCAGGTCGTTCCAAGGTTCGCTTTGCCATGTCTTCCTTTTTAGTGATAGTATGGATACAGAGATCCGATCTTCCTATCTTGCAACAGGACTGTAGGTAACAGTCACGAGCTACCTTCTGATTACTGCGTACCACTCCTATTCCCATGGGTGTTTGGAATTTCATGCACAAATGTTTTAGTGAGATTAAGGCACCTAAGTTCTCCAACACTGGCCTCCCTAAAATCGTGTTGTGAGAGCACTCTAGGCGAACGACTACAAATTCTATTTCTACCGTGGTAGTTTTCGAGTAGGTGCCTATTCGACCAACAGCTTCCGGTGTCCACCAACACTCATCGGACGACGGTACCGACTATGTCCATGGCTATGACTAGAGCGTCTCTATGAGGTCCTTCACCCAAGGGTAGGTCATCATCTGTAAAAGTGATTGGCTCCCGACATGCCCTTTTTACCTATTCTGTGCGTCCATATATAGCTCCGGCGTATAGTTGTCGAGCCTAGGCTTTCCTCGACCCGGTCGAGTCTCATCCCTCGGATCCTCCAACGACCATGTTAATGACGTTTTTTCCCTTCCACTTATCCTCCATTTCTTCTGAAGTAGGCTGTTTTCCTTTATCGCGGTTACCTTCTCCAGTCTGGCCCTGGTTCCCACGCTGCCAAGGCAAACTCTGATGCCACTGAGTCGGAGTACTCCTTTGTATAATAGCCTCTATTTCTTTCTTCAAGAAGCCACATTCCTCGGTCGAATGGGTAGTCGACCGATGCAACCGACAATACTTGCCTATTCCAGAGGTCTGACTAGTAGTTAGGGGAGCGTTCTTTGGTTGTGCCTCTGTTTGAGGCCGAGCTTGCACCTCTTGAACTGCAACGAGCTATTGACGGAATGGTGAGACACCCGTTCTTTCAGGATTCCGACCAGTCTCTTGTTGGCCTAGCCGACTCTTATCGAATCTCCCAGCACGTGACTCCTCTACACAAGGCTTCTTAGGTCGTGATGACCCTCCTTCCTAAATCCTTTTCTGTTTTACCGCGTCCTCGGCGTCAACGTGACGATTGACCCTTTGAATGGCTTAGGCATACGAGCTTGGCCACTCAGTATAGAGATTGGTGTATAGCTTCCCTAACCTTAAATTCTCCATAAACAATATTAGTAATGTCTTATCGTCCAGATCATCCACCGCCTGAACCTCTTTCTGCCACCTTGCCAGGTACGACCTAAGTGATTCACCGGGGTCCTGCTTAACTCCGGACAGGTACATAAGATTCTTCTTTGGGCGTAAGTAGGCGGCATAATTGGTTAAAAAGAGCTCGGCCATTAGCGCGAAGTGTTAACAGAATGTTCGGGCAATCTCATGCACCACTTTTGCGCCGAACCAATTAGAGTTGTCAAGAAGGCCTTACACATCAGCGGATCTTCGGCTCCATGAATCTGCATCCGAGCTTGGAAGCTAAGCAGGTGCTCCCGAGGATCTTCAGTTCCGTCGTACGTTAGGTTCTCGGGCAGCTTAAACTTTGCTGGGGTCTAGAAGGACATGATTTCTCGGGAGAATGAGCACGCTCGCAAGAAAGATTGAGTGTCATTGATATTTTCATTTATTTGGTTTTGCAAATCCCGCACTTGTCGTGCTAACGCGACAATTTCTTCCGGCCTTTAACCTCGTTCCATACGCGATTCTCCGCTACTTTCATGGACCGAGTGTTCCTCAACATGCCTCTGGACCTCGTCATATTGCCGCTCTCGCCTATTTCTAGGCTCGTTAGGGGCGACCTCCTTTAGATCCTCATCACTCGGTATTTCTTGATTCGTCAACCTGTTAAAAATGGATTGACGCGGTCCTCTCGACCTCGACGGAGATCGGTGTGAAGCAGCCGACCTCTCTTGCTCCACCGGCCGTACAAACCTTGCTTGTTGAAGCACCAGAGGCCCTTCTCTTTCACGGAGTTGAACCTCTCGCTCATAGACTCTCCAATCGCTCGGGTTGCTCTAGTGCGACTGATTAGGAGGCGGGGGCGCCTATTCGACTCGGACTCCATTAGCAAGGGGGTCTCCGCTTTCCTTTCCCCACTTTGAGCACGAGATTGATTAAGCTATTCTCGCAGGTTGCCATCAAGGGTTTTTGCGTCTACGTTCACTACGATTAGTTTGCATTTCATTATGTCCTTGTACATAATGTGTTAGGGGTTCTCTTTTATGTTGTTGGGTCTTTGGTTTTGATATTTTTTTAACCATGTGCATGGGGGTGTGTTTTATGTTTGTTCTTTTTCTAGCTCAATACAGATGTTGATATTTCCCACCCTCGTGACCAGAGGATATCTTGGTTTGCTAAAAGGTTGAAGTTGGACTTGGGGTTGATACATTATTCTGATATAACCAAGGTTGACATGGTATCTTTTCTCATTCATTTCAGTATGGTGTGTCCATTGTTTTGGTAACTTGGTTGTGTACAAATTTTAATACAATCTTTCTGTGCACACATTACTATATGGTGCTTGTTTAGTGTGTTCATGCGATAATATGTGTGGTGTTGATTTGGGTTCTGTTTTTCCCCCTTGGGTGTGATGTTTGCAGTCGTTTTTCCCTATTCTTCGTGACAACCATTATTTCCTTCTATGATTCGATTTTCCCCATTTTCGGTATAAGATCATTGATAATTCGTCTGCCACCTCTGTATATAAGATCCAGTGAAATCAGTGCGCATGGTGTTTTATTCCCTTTAAGTTATGGTCGTCATTATGTGTGTGCAATGCTACTTTCAAATTGTGTGCATAGTGTATATAATTTTTGAGGTCGTGCGTGCGCGGGAGGTTATACTAGTGTGTGTTTGTTCCAGTTTGCTTAGCGTTCTAAGGGTGTCCTCGTTATGTGCTACTTATTTGTGGCAGTGTGCACATACATTTGTAGAATTTGTTCAATGTCAATAACAAGTGTTCCATCAAGTCTGGCCAACCATTCACCAAACCCATACATTTGTAGAATTTGTTCCGAAGCTAATTTGCGGTTATTCTCACTTCATTCTTCGCTTGTATATTACTGCTTGATGCCCATAATCAGTCATACATCGGTTGTGCACACGTATCTCTGGTCCACCGTGGGACCATATAGCATCCTGGGATTTCCTCACACCATTCTTCCTTGTAGATTAACAATGTGTTTGCATAAGATGCCAACTCTGTTGAATTTTTTGCAACTACATTCTGTTGTTTCAATATGTTCGGTGCGTGTTACCTCAAAAAGTTTAACACCTTTCTCTTTGTACTGTGTACCTCCATATCCCCGATGCATTCTCCTTAGTGATGATGTGGCATGCGAAACTGCCTTCCCAAATCTCTTTTTAGAACTCGTAAAAGATGTTTATGGTGTACATTGCAGCTACTTGGCTTTCAATGGTTAAAGGTGTTTTGGTTTGAGGGTATGAACCTTCACACTCTGCAATCAGTCGCGCTTGTTTATGCCTCTATTATTTGATTGCGCTATTGTATTGCAGGAAGAATTCCACCAGGCTATAGTGGTGGTTGGTAAACTTTCCGAAATAACTATTTTCAGCTTCTGATCGTGATATAGTTTTAAGCAGTCCTCCCATAGGGGTGTTGTTGAAGTACGCTGGTATCCATGATGCACACGCCTCGTACAATTGGTCAAACCGCCTATGCTCGCTAAGGTTGTAATCTGTCATTACCTTTGCCCATTTGCACTCGATCGAATTCATCAACACTCAATGTTTCATCCCACACTGTGTTGTTCAGTGCCTTTCAGAACTCTTGGTTCTTTGCTAATTCATTTTCAACATTTTCCCCACCTTTGTCATAATGTGCCACATACAGAATCTGTGACTCCTTTCCGGCATGATTTTTGGTACTGGCACCTTTAGTGAGGGTCTTGGTCTGTTATGGTACATCTTGGTGTACAAAAGTTTACAATTATCACTAACCAGTAACTACTAACAAAAGTTCACACTTAATATAATCACAGAGATACATTATTATGTAATTTATGTTCACAGAGACATAATTCACTATTCATAGAAAATCAGACATTCCGAATCACTAACAAATTAACAATTAACAAATAATATTATGTTAACACAATCACAGTTCAACACTTCAACTGTTTAAGACTTCACTAACAAGCAAACAACACTTCAACTATTCACGATTTCACTAGCAAACAACAGTCACAAAGCTTTGTTACTAAAAATTATTTAGTAAGAATGAGAGGCTAGTGAGGGGAAGAAAGAGTGAAGGACAAACCTGTGAGAGGGAGAATTGGAAACCTGAGTGCAACGTTGGCAAAGAGATCGAGAGACTTCTAAACTGGGAGAAAGCCAAAACTCCAAACCGCCACGCATAGGTCGGAGGTCGCTGGTCTGCTTAGTCATAGGTCGACGGCACTCTCATCAGCAGGTTGCAAGTCACCGACAGTTCTCTTCGCTGCTTCGCAAAGAGCACATAGAGGTGAGAGACGTCTAGCGGTCTAGGTTTAGAGATTTTGATTTTTAGTCAATTAATCTTTTAAAAAGGGGGGGGGGGGGGGGGGC
>NC_044917.1:25016843-25022921 GCF_003576645.1 Ipomoea triloba
AAAGGGGGGGGGGGGGGGGGGGGCGTGTAACTCGCGGGTTACACGGGCCGGGTTAAATACGATCTGGGTTGGAATTTCTCCCACCCAACCCAGCTAGAACATGCTAAATCAGTCCAACCTGGCGAGTTGGGCCCGTTTTGATAACTTCTGCTGGGGCAAGATTTCTTAATCTTCACAAGTCAAAACTCCCCCTCAATTACTACTCTCTCAAGTCGCTATTGTAGTTAACGACCCTTATTCATCATGCATCAATCAACTTGAGTAGAATCAGATTCTTCAAGTTGCTCGATTTAATTTCTGGGATAAGCCCTTAAGGAGTATTAAAATATTCATAGTAGTTTCTTGGAATTCATTAAACTTATTTGAATATAGAGGAGAGTATTTATAAGAATCTTTCCGAATTATGCTCTAACTGAATAATTTTCTTGAGCTTCATCTTGAATTAGTCTTTTAATCTTGTTCACGTCCAATCCTCATTCTTTGACTTTAAATGTTGAACTATACCTTTTATGTAGCACATACTCAATTTAATACATTCTGTACAGCATAGTCATCTGAACTAGATCTTGCACTACCACATTGTTTGATTTGTTTCATTAAACCAAAACAACTATGAAGAGAAAAAGTTTACCTAAATTGTAAAAAATGAGAGGCTAGGTTTTCTAATTGTAAACAATAAGTCAATTTAGTTCCTGTTTCACCACATTTTGACGCTAAAATTGTCAATGTTGTGGCAGAATAGTTCATGAAGTGACACATGTGCTAATTTTTACTGCAAAATGCTAAAAATTACTCTCTAAGTTACAAAATTGATTTTATTGAGGAGAAAAATATTTTAAATTTACAAAAAAAATATTGAAAAAATTAAGTTTTGAATATTTAATTGTAAAAGTAATATTTTTGTCACTTTGAAATTTAATTTTGCTATAACATTGATAATTTAGTATCTAAATATAGAATTCATATTTTTTTTTTGAATACTACTAACTCTATTACAATGCAGTATAAAGAGAAGGGTTTGATGCCACTGGACTACAAGGTCCTTGGCGGGAATTCATATATTATAGTGTGTGAATTAACTATTTTACCAAAACTGTATTTTCCCAAAAAAGAAACTAAAAGTCATTTACAGTTGTACAATTGTATACTTAGCAGTTAGTCAGTTACCAAACCCAGAATTTTCTAGGTGACAAAGTGAAGATTTTCGGCCATTTTAGAGGACATTATAGTCAAACCAAAAAGTAGTGGCATATATGTAATTTCTCTAACTTATTTGGCCATCCCTCCAAACAAAAGTACACGTGTCAGACAATTGAGCGGCCCCGAAAATCTAGTGACCAATATGGCGCCAAATTCGGCGCTTACAGTTCTTTTTATCATCCCAACGCTCATTCACCGTCCGTGGATCTCATCCAAACCAAGGCAAAAGGAGCGTGGTGGTAACTCGCGGTGGAAGAGAGTAGAGTGCAAGCGATGTTTTCGGAGAGCCCATAGCATTTGGGTTGTTTTTTAACAGTTTAACCCATTGGAAAACCCTAAACCGCCTTTATTCTCAAGCGGCAGTTTACTTAAAAGCCCACGAATTTTCGCGTAATTACGAAAACGCCACTCCCCGGTCTCCCTATATAAACCGTGTATCAGTTGGACTGAGGTTTGCCGAAATCAACAGCCAAACGGCGCTGTTAAACAGTTTCTCTTTCTAAATACGATTTCAATTTTCAATTTCTTATATTGTTTTTTAAAAAATGGAAACGACGTCGTCGAGAAGTAAATCGAACGTTTCGGGATTTAGCCATCACTTTCAACGCTCAATATCGCCGTCCGATCGGTTCTGCTCATCTACGATATCGTCTCCGTCGTCGAGTTTCGCAACCCGATCCGGAAGTTTCCTGGCCCGACCCACGTCCCCGACCCGGGTGAATCTCCGCCGATCCGTCTCGCCGTCGTCCTCCGTACGCTTCTCCACCTCACCTAGCCGTTCGATTGCGGTGTCGCCTCAGCCGCAGAAGCAGAACAGCCATAGCCACCGCCACCGCCATTTCCCGTCGAATCAGAAGAAGACGTGTATGTGCTCTCCGACAACTCATCCAGGATCGTTCCGGTGTAGCCTTCACAAGGGAATGCATTACCAAAGCCACCAACAGACGCAGTACCACTCGAGCCACCACCTGAATATGCGGAGATCGGCGATGAAGAACTCTCTGGTGAGAATCGGCACCGTAGAGGGCGACTTGGTAAAGAGAGCGCTCGCCGCTTTGATTCGCCCTTCATCGCACAGCCTCCGACGCCGTGGCGACTTTCAGCCGAGACCTAGCCGACTGTCGATCATGTCCAAAGCCGATGACAAGTAAATCTAACACAATTCAGCCAAGCTTATACGCCGTCGGCGAGGCCACCGCAGTGAGTCACCGCGACTCGAGCGTTTGAGCCGGTTTTTTTTTTTTTTGTATTCACAGGAGAGAGAGTATACCCGGTTGCATAAAAGTATTGGACTGTTCACTGAATTGAAATTTAGATTAGGAAAATACTTATTTTTGTGTGTAATATATGGAAGTTTTTTAATGACTTGTTAATATGAATATAGTAAAAGGTATATTCTAATTACAGAGTATTAATATGTCAAAAACTATATGAATTATTTTTAGGCAATTTTCATGAGACCGGATCTTCATCCCATGGGATACGATATTTACATTTTTTTTAAATAAATATTACTTTTTTTTATAGATTATAGGATAATTTTTTGTCTTAAAAAATAAATGATATTAAAAATAATGTTATTAATCACTTAAAATCCTTATTTTTTTTAGTAATAAAACAATATAAATATTCTTTCATCTTTAAAAAACAGATACACTAATCCGGAGTGTATTGATTTTGAATGATTATTACCATCATTTGGTGGTTACAATAATATTAGGAACAATAAGATTTTAACATATATTAGGCTATCCTCAACCCTGCCAATTTCTCATTTTTTTAATCTATGTGACAAGAGAGAGTTTTTTTTATTTATTATTATTTAATGCCATGTGTGTTGTAATAGGAGAGAGAAATTGCTAAATTAGCAAGAGGAGTGAGAATGAAAAGAATGAAAATGTGGAAGAAAAAACATGGTAAATATGATTTGTGTACTTTTTTTATCTTTTTTATTTCCTATTATATTATTTAGTTATTACATTTATAATATAATATGCAAATTTTAAATAATGAAGAATTTACAAATTTGATGATGTGAAAGTGGGACCTATTTTAGAAAGTGATGGAAATTTCTGGGTTAAGGATAGCCTAAGAGTATAAAATGATTAAAAGTGAAATAATATATATAAATTTTAAATAAATTAATATTTAAAATCAAATTGATTGAAATCTCTTTAACAAAATTTTGTTTGAGACCGTCTCACGTGGTTCAATCTGTGATGAGACGGTCTTACACAAGTGTTATTTAATATTTTTATATTTATTTAAAAAATATTATAAATAGGTTGACACCTATAATTTAAAATAGTAAAAATAAAATTAACTCTAAATAATATATTTTTAATGTTTAGGGTCAGCTCTTAAATTCAAATGAACTTTTTAAACAAGCCACGGAAAATTTGGAAAAGCACTCCACTTTAAAAGAGCCGTAGGCATCCAGCTCTAAGCTTGTTGGTCCGGTATAATGTGATAACGTATTTTATATTGATACGAGGTGGCAGTTTTGTTTTTTCTAATGTTTTGCTTCTAATTTTTCAATTTTTCAAGCTAATTATATGAGTTTTTGTGTTTGTTTTTTGCCACGGACAAAGAGGTGAATCTTGTAAACGCCATTCTTGTATTTTACTCTTTCTAAATCTAGTTGGACACGATATATTGCTATTAGGTTTACTATGTTGCTGGCAGTGACAATGACAAATGGAATGATCAATGAACAAACAACATGGGTACCTTCCATAGAGATATTGGAAACGACTTAATAATAGAGACTCGGGGTCTAGAAGTGCATAACCCAAAGCCTAAGAAGATTGCCCGACCAGTCAGGGTCCAATACTCGGAGCAGGTCTTCGGGCCCAAAATGATGGGCCTGTTGGATATAACATTCAAATAGGTGTAGTTTCCATTACAAATCTCGTCCCACATTGCTTTCACTAGAGAACTTTTCCTTCCTTTTTAATGCCAACTCCTTTCGAACATTTGAAATATTATGGAGGGAAAGGAAAGGAGGAATTACATGTGCGCCACTTGCTTGCATGTGGTGTGGTAATTTTTTTTTTACACGCCCCCCGAATTAATTTGTGAAGCCAAAATAGGTCTCTTATTTTTCATGGCCTACTTCTACACAACTATTGAGTTGTTCTGATATTTACGCAGATTTGTGTGGCTAGAATTGGGGAGGTGGTTATTTCACAGACTATAAATACCCGTCTCTCCTGTGCTCTCAAAACACACCTTCATTTATCTTCTCTTCTCACATCTTCTCTCGTCTGAGCATTCAAAGTCAAGTTCGCCTACGATTAACTTGTGCAGTTCAATCGCAGCAAGTCTGTGTTTGCTAGTCAAAAGCGATTGAGTCTCTAGGAAATCGCTTTTAAGGTAGTGTCTAGTGCACGCCACAGATTTCTCTCTTCCCGTTCTTGCATCTCGTTCATTCCAACCTACAGTAACGTAGTTTCACTACGACATTTTATGTTCATCACCCAACAGTGCCTTGACTAATTAGTCTAGCAGGGCCTCTGCGTTGACCTCAACTTAGTCTTGTGAACTACCATGATTTTAGTGGAGTTTGTTGGCCCGCGTCTTGCATAAATATTGCATTGTCTTGACATTACAAACCATGTTCAATTACATTTCAAATCCACTTGTAATCTCATTACTATACACTCTTCATTAATACATGTCTTGTCTTCTCAAGATCAATATCTTGTCTTTATTACTTATTTCTTTATTATCGAATTATTTGATTTAGCCTACCCGGATTAATTTAATCCATCATATCAAATGTTAATTCTAGTAATACAATGAATTCGTTATAGTCTTTAATATGAGAATGATCAACGACTTTAAAATAAGTGAAATGTGATATCATTTTCGTATTTACTTCAAACTTTAAAGTACATTAACTAAAATTACAAAATGAAGTAAATAGTATCATGTTGAGCAGATATTATAAGTACGTTATATTCTATTAAAACAAATACAAAATGCAATCAATAATATGAGAAAATGCAATGTAATTTTACATATTATATATACACTTTTAAAGTCATAAATGTTGGGTGCACAACTGATATAGATACACTCTATAATTTTATCCAATACATTTTTAGTTAAAAATACGAAATATCACTATAATTTTATCCAATACATTTTTAGTTAAAAATACGAAATTATTACTAGTTTTGACTTGAGCCTGTGTGTATATAATATTAGTATTATAGGGAGATTCAACGGCAAGTAGTATAAGTATAATGTGCAACGGTTAAGTGGGCACAACAAATTTCTTTTACTATACATCCTGAGATCACTCTTGAATGTTTCTGTTAGCAGAAGGGATCTTGGGGTGATATTTTTCTGCCAGTATTGTATTGTATCTCTTGTTTGTGGTCTTTGTGTTTTGAAAATTCCTATTTGGATGGGAGCAGATTTGTATTTTAGGCTCCTTTGCCTAAGTAGTTGCTTTTCAGATTTACTCAAGGGTTGTATTCAGATTACAACCATCATTGTTTTTTACTAGGGTATGCCCTAGTGTAGTTTGTACATTCTTGTTTCCTTTTTGGAATATATTTTCTCATTTACCCAAAAAAAAAAAAAAATTTGTAACTTGAGTATGTGCGCAACACCTAAACTTAAACCATGCAAGAATCCGTTGAATTCAATGTTGAATTCAAACCAATATGCATGTTTCATAGAAGAAAGAGTCACAAGTGATGGTAATAGGAACAGCAGAATGAGCTGGCATGCTAGCTGTCAGTGGAACATTTTACTAAAAAAATAATAATAATAACATTACTTCACGACTGATCGACTATGATATTTGTTTGGTCTTAATAATTTATTAGTATAAACCAGGGCCTATTAGTTGAACACTACTACTAC
>NC_044917.1:25023160-25096976 GCF_003576645.1 Ipomoea triloba
ATCCTGAGATCACTCTTGAATGTTTCTGTTAGCAGAAGGGATCTTGGGGTGATATTTTTCTGCCAGTATTGTATTGTATCTCTTGTTTGTGGTCTTTGTGTTTTGAAAATTCCTATTTGGATGGGAGCAGATTTGTATTTTAGGCTCCTTTGCCTAAGTAGTTGCTTTTCAGATTTACTCAAGGGTTGTATTCAGATTACAACCATCATTGTTTTTTACTAGGGTATGCCCTAGTGTAGTTTGTACATTCTTGTTTCCTTTTTGGAATATATTTTCTCATTTACCCAAAAAAAAAAAAAAAAGTAGTAGTAGTGTTCAACTAATAGGCCCCTGGTTTATACTAATAAATTATTAAGACCAAACAAATATCATAGTCGATCAGTCGTGAAGTAATGTTATTATTATTATTTTTTTAGTAAAATGTTCCACTGACAGCTAGCATGCCAGCTCATTCTGCTGTTCCTATTACCATCACTTGTGACTCTTTCTTCTATGAAACATGCATATTGGTTTGAATTCAACATTGAATTCAACGGATTCTTGCATGGTTTAAGTTTAGGTGTTGCGCCACATACAACTCAGTTGGTTATTAAATGATAAAGTTGCCAAAGAACTTGTAGGTCTAGTGGCATTCGATTGCACACTTACATGGGAGAAGGTGAGTTCGTGCTTTAGTAGAGTCGATATTGGCTCTTTGTGCTTCATTTGGTTGAGAAAGTAACTATGAACAGATAATACATTGTAACGGAGTCAAGATTTTGTTGACGGAGGACGAAAAATGGTTATATCACACTAATACTAGAACTAAATAAGGATGTTCTAATAAAAAAAAGATTAAAAGTGAATTGTGACCTATAAATCTAGGACCAAATTCCAATTATTATGTGAGAGTTTTATTTATTTATTTTTTGTGTTGGTAATTTTTTATGGTCATCAAACACAGGTCCTCTCACTTACAATTATTATACAATGGATCATAATGTACATCACAAGATCGACCAATTACATCATATTCATTTTTAGTACATTGAAAGTTCATTTTCAGTACATTAAATGTTAATTTTTGAATGTTAATTTTTAGTTTGTTGAAAGTTATTATTATTATTATTTGATATAATACTTAAAAAATGAACATAAATCAATGATGCACATGGTAATGTAAACTATGATTCATAATATAATTTGATTCTCACTTAATAATGGCCACTAAGTCACTATCATTTACCTTTTTACAATTTTATCAAGTTAAAATATAAAGGGTGGAGAGATTTCATATTTGTGGACAAGTTTTGGTGTTGCAAATAAAATAGAATTAGAAAAGTTTCATCTTACCCACATTTCTTGGATAATGGATTCTCAATATGGTCTATCTGGTTTAGGCTTGGCCCAAAGTGACTTAGGGCCGGAGCCTAAGATTGATCCTGACCTAGAGACCTAAAAGGTTCAGTTGAAGTCTTTATATTAAGAAAATCAGTCCAGTCCAACAAAACCAGTTTTGAACTGGGCTGTACATGAGAGAAACCTCCCATTTGTCAATGACATCCTATATTAAATTAGAATGTATGTTTATATATTATATGCTTAAAAAAAAAGTTGAGATTAGGAGATGAAGGTGGCCCAATGGCTGCCTAGCAGGCTAGCAACAAGGGTAATTTATATCGTGGAACAGGGTGCACAATGTATTGTGCACCTCATATCGAAAAGGTGTCGTTTTAGTAATTTTAATGAATGATTTGTTTTTTGGAAATCACGTTTCGCGATTCGGTCGGTTTGTGTATGTGTTAATATTCTGTGTATTCTTTGAAGACATTCTATGTATTGTAGACTACAATTTTGTGTATTCATGTTAGGGGTAGTTGTGACGTGTTTTGTGTATTCGAATGTTAGCAGGATGATTTCTGTGTAGCTGTATTAATATTATGTGTATTCCCTCAAGTCATTCTGTGTATTCTAGACAAGGATTCTGTGTATTCATGTTAGTGGTACTTAAATACAGGGGTAATGTGTTTGTGTATTTGGTGTTTTCATATTCTGTGTATTCTTTGAAGGCATTCTGTGTATTGTAGATTACAATTATGTGTATTCATATTAGGGGTAGTTAAACATAGGTTGTGGCGTGTTTTGTGTATTCGAATGTTAGGAGGATGATTTATGTGTAATTGTATCAATATTCTGTATATTCACTCAAGTCATTTTGTATATTCTAGACAAGGATTCTGTGTATTATAGACAATGAATTTCCTGAAATCATTCGTATCCGCATCCACTAACATTAAAACGACGTTGTTGCGGACCAGGATCCACAGTGCACTGTGGACCCTGGTCCACGATATAACGATTGAGCAACAAGCCGACAATGGCCTCAAATACTGCCATAGCACTCTGCATTGCATGCTAGTTTTGTATGTGACACAAAGGCTGCCATCGCTTCCAAACTGTTTGAGACTCTGATTATTGCTTTTATTTTGCTGGAGTCTATGCTCTTAAAACATGCATATCTTTTAATTAGTTTACGGTTTTCTGGTGAACCATAATTAAGGTTGGCCTACATTGTTACAAGTCTTTGTCTAACCAAACCTACTACTGCACATGCAGTTATGCAAATTCATACCACGCAAAACTGTCTTACATTAAATGTCTTGCCGATTAGCTGCAGCTATCTTTTCCTTAAGAAATAAACAGAGAGAAACGTGCACTTATTTGAGCATAGCAGTATTATTAGTGGATTTTTTGTACAATCCAACTAAATTATTCAGACAATTAATTTAATAATCACAAATTTTAAGTTTTACATTCATTGAGAGCAGTCTAGCCATTGATCTTCTTATTTTTAACCCGTCGTCAACTATGGACAACTTAAACTAATCAATTTAACCCATTGTGACCCTTTGCCGACTAACATTAAGATTTACACTGTGCAAACTCTCAAATAATGATGATAAGTTTCCTTTGTTTTCGTAAAAAGTTTATTAGTGAATTTTTTGGACAACTTAGCTAAATTAACCAGACAATTAATTAACTTAATAATCACAAATTTCAAGTTTACTCTCAATAAGAGTGGTGTATTAATATTGGTCTTCTTATTTTTTATCAATCACTATGGACAATGGATTTAATTCATTGTGATCCTTACCGAGTAATATTGAAATATACACCACGCTTACCCTAAAAAATAATGATGAATTTCCCTTGTCATCCTAAAAAGTATTATTAGTGGAGTAGACCTTCTTCCCATCTAAAATTGCCAAAAACAAGTAAGTACCTCCATGGCCAACCAACAACAAGAAGTTATTAAAACAGAGATTGCACAACATAATAATAAATCATTTATCTTCAATTCACACCTAGAATCAAAGCAGTAATTATAGACTTTAATTAAGAGTAGTTGAAGATTTTCAGGTGGGTTTCAGGTTCTGAAACATCGAATCCCACTTGATGTCTTCTATGGTGGGTGACCAGTACTTTCCGTCACCGGCGCCGCCCATCTTCTCCTCGTCGTCCTCGTCTTCGTTGTAACGAAGATTCGGGGAGCTAGAAGCGGAGCTGTAGCTCCAAGCATCACGATGATCCACCAACGGGCTCCCATTCGTCAACATCATCAATCTTCCCTCACCACCCAAAACCTTATTAGTACGAGGAGTTGTGTTAACGTTATTAGCAATCATCCTCGGCGCCCATTCTTGATTATTATTAGTCTTCTTCCTCTTCAACATGGCCGCCTTCCATCTCAGACTGCAATTCCTCGCCGACACGATCGTGAGGCTGCCGGGGGAATCCTCCCGGCGAATCCAACCCCGGACCTGCTTCGCCAGATTCTTCCTCACTTGCTTCACCGCAAACACCAGCCACAAAATCTTCTGCTTCGAACTACTACTACTGTTACTGTTACTGTTACTGCTTCTGCCCTTTTCTTTCCTGGCGAGTTTGAGGATTTCTAGCCTGTGTTTGGCGACGGAGACGCCCATGCTTTGGAGGAATTCATGGTTGAAGAAGGGTATGTCTTCTTGGTTGAGTTCGTTGTGGGCGAAGGTGAGGGCGTAGTCGTAGACGAGAGAAGGTTCGAGGGTGGATTTGGAGAGCCATGAAACCCAATCCATGGTGGATGGGATTTGGATTGAATATTGATTGATGATTTGATGATGATGATGATGATGATAAGATGGAGTTTCTTGTGCGATGAAAAAAGGTTATTAAAGAGCGTTTCTTTCTTTGGTTAGGGGGTAGTTGAGTTCAGAATGACAAAAGGGGAAGAGGCTGTGACCTCATTAATTAAACCCATGTTCACGGAAGAAATGGCTAAAATATGATCACTCTTCCTTCCATTAAGTAGCACCCAACCCTAATTATAGCAACAAGAATACTAAGTACAAACCCTGGCCTTGGTGCAGTGGTTCATCACCTAATTTAAAGTTACGATTGTAGATGGTGGTGGGAGAGTTCAAATTTGGGTATATGAAAACTAAGGTAAGACAGGTAGGCAGTGGATTGATTGCGCGCAACTCGTGATTTATCTTTGCAGAGTGATTTTGAAAATTAAGATTTTTACCAAAAGAGGTTCACTTTAAAGATGAGTAAATTACTTAATGAAACTATTTTTTTTCTAGACATGTATGTCTTTACTAGTTTAAAAAGTATGAGTGTGTGTGTGTTTTTTATTTTATTTTTAATTATCTATATCAATTTATTTAGTATGAGTCTGTGTGTGTGCGCTTTTTTTTTTTTTTTTAATTATCTATATGAATTTATTTATGTATAAAATTTTATATCATTTTTGTTTTTCTTAAAATATAGGATCCGTGGACCCTTGGGAGAGTATTATACCGCCTGTCACGGCATAGAGAATGCGACTAGTCCCACTAATTGTACAGTTGTTTTGAGCATTAAATACTTTAGCATTTCACATGCATGCATGTCATAAAGTATTTCCAGTTTTGACAATTAACCTCGCATTGGTGTGTTGTTAACTGTTTTCCTTATGAAACCAAACATTTTATTTTCTTAATTCTTGCCCACAAAAAATGAAATTCTCTTATCATCATACCCATATACCATCTCTAACAAAATAATAGAAGGATAAATCACGATAATTCAGTAACCCATTTGGTAAAATATCGGTGCATGTGTGCCCACAAGATGACTAAAATTATATGTTTATCTCGAACCTGATTTCAATATATTTATATTAAAATAAAACTTGCATGCACTCCAAATCGTCTCCCAACACCTGTGTACTATAATAACAATTGTCAACTCAAGCGCTTATCCCTATCTCAAAACTTATACGGAGTAGTTAATAGTGAATATGCAATTTTATTTATTTATATTTTCGTAGCATAAGCTCCATGTTTCAATGATAAGATATTGAATTTGACCCTTCAAGCCTCCATCGCATAATAAGGTATTTAAGTTGTACAGGTTTGAAACAAATTAAAATTAATAAGTAGAACTGACTCTATAGCTATGTTGGCCTGTTGGAAAGGAAATATGAACGGAACATATTAGTCAACTTATTTGATTTTTTAACAAACTAGAGCAAATTATTTGACTTGAATAGATTGAACATAACATGATTCTCGGATATTGTTGTCCTAATCTATTGACTTGGTCGGGTTGGAAAGCACCACTTGTTTATTTTGAAGTATCCTGCACTCTAAAAAGTAGAAGTATGTGATATGGGCCTAATAAAAGATTGATTATGGGCCTTGGCACATATAAAATTGAGCAATTAATTTCTACCTATTATTGGGCAAATCATTCACAACGTTATTGGGCCAGGAGAAACCAACCACTTGATTTTAGTTTAATATCAATTGTTATACAATGGACCATGGTCCACACAACGCTATATGGATCATGGTCCAATATGATTTTCAAATTAGTAGTAAAATAAAAATAATACTTTAGTGTTACTAAAATAAACCTAATGTGTGTGAAAAATAAAGTTAAAAATAGAGCTCATGCAATAACGTAAATTTTCAAATAAAAATGTAGTAAGATTAAAATGATACTTTATAGTATTGCTATAATGAAACTAGTGTGTGGGAAAAATGAAACAAAAAAATAGAACTCATACAATAACATATATTGTCAAATCAACATGATGTGTATTTAAAAGTATACTTCAACATTACTATAATTAAACTAGTGTGAAAATGAAACTAAAAAAAATAGAGTTCATGCAATAACATATATTGTCAAATGAAACTGTAGTAGAATCAAAATGATACTTTAATGTTGTTATATATAATAAAACTAGTATGCAAGGAAAATGAAACTAAAAATAGAGAAATATTGTCAAATGAAACTAAAGTGTAATTAAAATAATAAGTCATTTTACTTTATGGTCTATGCTGCTACATGGACCATGGTCCACAGTAAAATTTTCCTTATTATGTAATGTGGACAACAATCCGTATTACAATTTACAAGGTAGATCACAAAAATATAGATTCATTTTTAGTATACTAAATGTTCATTTTTAATAGAGTAAATACCTAAAATGGTCCCTTGACTATAGCATAATTCACAAATTGATCCTCGACTATTGATTGAATCCAATTAAGTCCTTAACTTTTCAATTTTTACCCAATTAAGTCCTCCGTCTGTTTGACTTTTTGCTGACCGTGATCTTTAAGGATATATATGTAATTTCATGTTCAAAGCTCAATGGACCCAATATTAGGGAATGTTTGAGTACTGCCACCACTCTCCCTCTCCTCTCAGACCACCATTTCTGAGCTCTCTCCCCTCTCTGCAAATTTCACTCCCACCATTGCAGACCCAGAGAAGATCCTTTACCAGAGCGTCAATGGCGTCTTCTCAGTCATTGGGGATAGGCCAAAACCACCCAGCTACGTCGCTGCTATCCCACTCCCCCTCTTTCGCCACCTCTGCTATGTCGCCCACCTCTTTCTTAACCCAAACTACGATTATCAAGACTGGGTCTGGGTTTGGATCAGCAAAAAACCGAGCTTTCTTCTTCTTCTTCTTCCTCTCTTTCTTCACTCTCCCTTAAGAACAAAACCAAGCTTCTCAAACCCACTTCAGACTCTTCTAAGGTTTCCCAGAAGAATCAGTTCAAGAAGCTGAATTCTACTTCCAATTCATTGAAATTGAAAGCCTCAAATTCAACCAAAACTACCAAGAAATCCTCATATCTAACCAAGCTTAACTCCTATTTTTCCAAGAACAAAACCAGCAATGCTGCTGCTCAAGCAAAAGGACAGCCCAAATCCCAGCTAGAAGAGAAGCCTTCGACCAAACTCCAAGAACCCAAATTGCAATCCACCAAGAAAAGCTCCTTCGGTGGCACAAAACCATACTCGATTGACGAAGAACAAGACAACTTGATTTCCGAGTACAGAGACATGCCTCTCATCTCCTTCGCCTTCATCTTCATCCCTCTCATCCTCGTCTCCCTCATCTTCAACCGCTTCAAAGTCTATTTCTCCCTAAAAAAACTCATCATTTTCGTCCAGATTTACCTCGCCATTTACTTCTCCATTCTCTGCCTCTCCTCGTTGGTCACTGGGCTCGAGCCGCTCAAGATTTTCTACGCTACGTCGCAGTCCACCTACGTGGGATCGAGGTGGTTTTGGAAGTTGAGCAGATCTGATAGTAGATTCAATTCACGCTTTTTCTTCTTTGCTCAATCCTGGCTGACCACGATCGCCGCTGGTCGCGATGGAGTCGACAATGGAAGGCCGACCACGATCATCCCTGGTCGCGATGGAGTCGACAATGGAAAGGGAGACAAATAATAGAACGACGACGTATTTAGGTCTTCATTTTAGGGATGGTTTACTGTATAACTAAGGAACTGATGAAATTACTAAATTGACCTCAAAATTGACAGGCATTTAAACGGAAGAATTGACGGAGGACCTAATTGGGTAAATTTTGAATAGTTGAGGATTTAATTGGATTAAATCAATAGTCAATGATCAATTTGTGAATTATGCTATAGTCGAGGGACTATTTTGGGTATTTACTCTTTTTAATATACTACCAAAAAAATAAACACATAGTACGCTAAAAATGAATATTTATTAGTAGTCAATTTTAAAATGTGGACCATGATACAGTGTACTTTGTTGTAATTGTGACCATGGGGCATGGGCGAGTTCTAATTTGGAAAAAATGTAGGATATTATCTAAATTTGAACCATTGTAGTAAGGCTATCCTTATCCCTGCAAATAGAGCTGTCAAAACGGGCCCAATCCGTCGGGTTGGGCCCGTTTACCCGTGCTTTTGGGCGGGTTGGGTTGAAGAAATCCCAACCCGGGCCGTATAACCCTGTTCCCGGCCCGTTTTCCGACCAACCCGAGATGGGCCAGTCCGTATGGGCTGAAAACATAAAACAAAAAAACAAAATAAAAATTAATTAACGGGTTGGCCCGTTTAGCCCGTCATACATGGGTTGGGTTGGCCAAATCCCAACTCGTGGGAAAACGGGACTGTTCTCGGCCCGTTTTCCGACCAACCCGAGATGGGCCAGTCCGTATGGGCTGGGCTGGCCCGTTTTGACAGCTCTACCTGCAAATCTCTCTTACTTTCAAAAATGGGTCACACTTTCATATTATATTATAAATATAATAATAAAATAATATTAAAAGAAATAATAAAAATTACAACAAAGGAAAATGTGAAATGATTGGTGGACAAAGCTGCCACATTGCTTCTCTCTCTCCACTTGCTAAGTTATCAATTTCTCTCTTCCTTTGCTATCCACGTAGGTTGAAAACTAAAAAAAAAAAAAAAGCTATCTATCTTGCCATATCATTTAGCAAGGCATTCAATTTCTGGGATGAGGTTAATCTAACAATTTATAAATAATGTATCATGGTACACCTTATAAGATAGAACAATTGTATAGTAGTTGGAAACCGCTTTATTTATTTTCATCACATCTTCTAATTTTCAAATTTCCTATTTTTCAATCTTCAAATTTGTAAATTTGAAGTTCCAAATTCATATTTTATAGTCCAAAACTTATTATTTGATTTGAATTTTCAAATTTAAATATTCGTTATTTTTTTTTAGAATAAAATATTCGTTATTTATTATAATTATATTTTTGTTATTATATATATACACACACAATGTTTTTTGGGTCGAGGTTTTTATTATATTAAGGTTCAATTTCTACTGCATATAAGCAGGCCCGGCCCTGGGCAGTGCAATTTGGGGGCCCCATTTAAAAAAAAAATTTGTATATAGAGGTCGTAGAGGATTACATGCTGGAGGTTATTTATACAGTAGGTTTAATTAACTTTTATTTCCTTTATGAATTTAATAATTTATGGTAGAAATTCCTTACTGATAGATTTGATTACGTTAATTATTTAATGGTTATAGTACAATTCTTTTACGGAGACAGATTCTACAATGCACAGTAACTGTTTAATTCCAAGTTAATCCAACAAGTTAATTTGATAATCACAAGATTTCAAAATTCTCTTGTGAGAGCCTTCTAATAGCTTTCTTAATTTGACCGATCAACTATAAACAATTTAAGCTGGTTATTTCAATTTAAGCTGGTTATTTCTTTGTGATCATTTGTTGGTTATTAGCTGACATACAAATCATTTTAAAAATTGCGCATCAATTTCCCATCACCGCTCCGCTAGATAATTCAAATATTACTATATTAGTACATTATAATAATTATAGCGGAGCTTTTTTTTTTTTTTTTATTTGAATGATGATTATCACTTTTTATTTTACATAATGTATCAAAATAATTTTTTATAGTGCAATTGAGCTTTCTTGGTGGATGATTTTGCATCTAAATGTGCACGACACATGTCACTTTTTAAATGAAATTTAGATGCATTTTTTATACAATATTTATATTTTGAATTTCTAACACAACTTTTTGAACAATTATTATTTATATATAAAAATTACTTTAAAAAGGGTCCAGTTTAAGATATTGCACAGGACGCCAATTTTTATTGAAACGGCCCTGCATATGAGTTAGTTCGAACTAGAACCATGCATGACCATCTTTTAAGTTATTGTTGTTGTTGTAGGTTTGACTGCCGCGAGTACGGCGGAGTTATACTACCGTAAAATAAGAGAATTAATGAAATAAAAAAAATAATGAGACAAAGTAATTATACTTGCATTAAAATCAAAACCCTTTACAATGTAACTATAAGAGTATTTATAAAAGATTAATGAACCTTGAGAAGGAAAGAAAGAAGAAATTAACAACTTTAACTTTAGGAAAATTAGTTAAACTGTCTAAACCGCCATAAATACTATCTAATATGAATTAGAAAAGAATCTCACCAAATCCCCTAAGATTCCCCGCGAATCCACGATTCGCCACCCATGAGTGTCACACCCAGTCGGGCCCTGCAACCACCTACACCAGGTGGGCTGCTCGGGCATAATTATAATATTGTATGATATGATATGATATTATATTGTAAACTTTTATTTTAATAGTATGTATGTAAAATTTTCAATTTTAAAATTTATAATCTGTTTTGAAAAAAAAATTTGTAGTATCACAAAAATAGAAGAATCATATTGTTACCCGCTAGAAGGACTCCCCTATTTTGGGTTGAGAAAAAAAAAATCAATTACGCAACCGATGATTGATAATCAAATTGATCAAAATTTTCAAATATTAATTATAAAATTTTCAAAGAAATCAAAATATTCATTACTTTAATTTTTCAGTCAATTACATCTTAAAATTTTATATTATTTCAATTTTTTTGAAAGGGATATCATTTCAATTATTCCCCACACGGCCACCTTTCCCATTCATCACGAATTCACAAATTCAATTCCACCACTACATTCGGAAAATTCTTTCTTCAAACACGCGCATTAGAGCCTTTTTCTAAACCTCCAAAGTTCAATTAGCTGTGAAGTAATAAGTACTTTTGATACTCTTATTATTTTCAAACTATTAAGTCTATAATATCTACCATGCATGTGATATTGATCATATTTATGGAAAACAAAATTTTTAAAAAAAAAAAAAACAAAAGAAATTCATTCTCAAATTAAAATAATTTAGCTTATACAATAATTTTCTTTGTCCCAATTAAATGAAAATAAATTTTTGGGTTAATTTTGTTGCCATTTTCTAGCTTATAGAGGATTAATCATATTGAGAATATAATATATAAACATAAACGTACAATTCAACTAACAGCTTAGGCTTTTAGTTGATATGGAACACGTACTTCAATTTGATATTAGAAAGGTCATGAGTTTGATTCTCCGCCTAAAAAAATAGGCAACACATGCGCCACTCATTGTTTAGTTAGGTGTATGTGAACCATGGTCAACATAGTTGCGTTGATCATACTATCAAATAATGTATTTTTAGGATATTAAAAATTTACATTATATTCAGGGAAAGTACATTATTTGAGTACTGAAAGTATATTATTTTGTATAATGTACATTCAGTACACAAATAATGTACTTTTAATATATTAAAAATGTACATTTTGTTATGATCCACATAGCACTTTATGGACCATAGTCCACACAGCTGTGTGGATCATGAATATAAGATACATTTTTAATATACTAAAAGTACATTATTTTTTAAATGAAGGTACATTATATGATATATATATATATATATATATATATATATATATATATATATATATATATATACTTTCAGCATTTAAATAATGTATTTTCAGAGTTTCAGATAATGTATTTTACGTACAAAAATAATGTACTTTTAATATATTAAAAATGTACATTTGTTTTATGGTCCACATAGTTGTGTGGACCATGGTCCATGCAATTATGATTGGTAATTTGCCCTCTTGTTCTTAATGGGCTTCTAAATCTGGGCCGCCCCATAAATAAAAGATACTTTTTAAATATAACAAATGTACATTATTTGAATACTGAAGTTGGAAGGTAGATTGTTTTGTATATTATCAAATAATGTACATTCAGACAATCAATACATAAATAATGTATCTTTTTTTTTTGAGGAAAAATAATGTATCTTTAATATATTAAAATGTGCATTTTATGTTGGATATTTATATAGTAATGGAGATTAATGGTTCAGATGTCTACCATGCAAGCTTATATAATATTTGGAGTTGAGGAGTTGTAAGTATTATTATTTAGTTTGGTAGAGATGATTTTGGATAATCGAGAGATACCTCGAGAGGTCAGTTTATTCGAAAGATCAGTTCGCGGAACATCGTTGTCTCGAGAGATAGGAATGTTCGAGAGATACATCGAGAGATCAGTTCGATTGACAGATGTCCCGATGGTCTTTATGCAAACTTCCAACTCTCGAGAGATGCGAATCTGTAAAGCTTTCTGTGACTCGAATGCTGATGTGCTAGAATGTGCTTTTGACACGTTTTTCATGCATGAGTACGTAACTAACGTGAATCAGATTATCCTATCCAAAATCAGTTTGAATTTCAAATATATGGTTGAAGGTGGTTTACCAAACAGCCATAAACTTCCAGTAACTGCTCCCGATGCTTAGAATTTTCTCTATAAATTCGAGGGGGTGTCATATGATGAACGGGGAAAAAGGTTTTGCATTCTATCAAGATATTTCACAGTTCAACACTCTACAGAAAGTTTCTTTTAGAGCAACAAAGAACTTTGTTTCATCTTCTTGTATCCCATAAGATTTAATCTTGAAACCTCGTTGCTTGTATAGAGGGAAGATTAAAAGCTTATAGGAAAGTGTTATCACGCCTGAAGATTCCCTTTTTCTCTCTGTTCATCTATTTTCAAACCTCTTTAAACCAACAATCTATAAGCTTTTAATCCTGCTTTTGGAAAAGATGAATGCTGGGTTCCTTGACTTTGCTGTTAACATCCCAAAGTTGGAACACTTTGAAGGCGTGGGATTTCGCAGATGGCAAAAGAAGATGAAGTTTCTCCTTGCGGCCCTGAACGTGGCATATGTGTTGAGCACCCCGAAGCCAGTGGAACAAGAGAATGAGACGTTAGAAGCTACCCGTCGCCGGCTCAAGTGGGAAAATGATGATCTCGCCTGTCGTGGTCATATTCTGAACGGTATGTCTGACACCCTCTTTGATATTTATCAATATGAGGAATCCTCTAAGGACCTGTGGGATGTGCTTGAGGCAAAATATATATCTGAGGATGCCTCTAGCAAGAAATTCCTAGTAAGTGAATTCAATGAATTCAAAATGGTGGACAATCGTTCCGTCATGGAACAATTCCATGAGATTGTCAGGATCCTTGGACAGATAAGGCAACATGGCATGAATATGGATGACTCCATTGCCATTGCCAGTATCATAGACAAGTTGCCACCCTCATGGAAAAAGGTACATTGTTCCTTGATGCAAAGAAAGGATGAACTTACCATGGAGCAACTGGCTTCTCACCTGTATGTTGAGGAAGGGATCAGACAGGAGGAAAGTAAGAATAAAGGCGGGGCAAGGGTCACCGGGGCCTCGGGTTCTACCATCAACTTTGTTGATGAAGGCAAACCATATAGGAACCGCAAAGGGAAAGGGAAACCGGGAAAGGTCACCAAAACTTCTAAGTTTAAGAAGAATGGAAAAGGAAGAGGGATGGCTTCTGTTAGATGCTGGGTGTGCAACGGTCCACACCTTAAAAAGGACTGTGACGTTTGGAAGATTAGAAAGACACAAATGGAAGGTAAATCTTCTGGTGAACTTGGCCAAGTAAGTGGCCAATAGACACAAGGTAAATTCATTAATCTTGTTTCTGATAGTACTGAAAACTTCATTGCTAGATATCTGAAATTTGGGTCATGCAGTCTGATGACTCGTGGTGGGTTGACACTGGGGCAACCAGGCATGTCTGCAAGGATATAAATCTTTATAAGATTTATAAAGGTCTGGAAGATGGTCCAAGCCTGTACATGGGAAATGATTCCATGGTGAAGGTGAAAGGGATTGGACAAGTGGAGTTGCTTCTCACGTCTGGAAAGAAGCTGACTCTCACGGATGTGTATCATGCCCCAGATGTTAGAAAAAATTTAATTTCTGGCATTGTATTGAACAAGTGTGGTTTTAAACTTGTTTTTGAAGCAGATAGGTTTATCTTATCCAAGGCCGGTATGTTTGTAGGCCAAGGATATCTATGTTGTAATATGTTCAAATTGAATACTAGTAAAGTTGATGGTTCTGTGTATACAGTGTGTTCATCATCTTTATGGCATTTTCGTTTATGTCACGTAAATTATTTTCGTTTATCTGACATGGCTAAAGATGGATTAATTCCATCATTTGATTTGAACAAGGAACCATGCAGTGCATGCATGCTAAATAAAGTTACTAGGAATCCCTTTCCTAGCATAAAAAGGAATTCAACCTTGCTTGAATTGGTGCACAGTGACTTGTGTGACTTTTATAGCACCCCTTCCTTGGGAAATAAGAAATATGTTATCACCTTCATAGATGACTATTCGAGATATTGCTATGTGTACCTCCTGCATTCTAAGGATGAGGCCTTGGAAAAATTTAAAACATTCAAGTTGGAGGTTGAATTGCAAACTGGTCAGTTGGTGAAAAGATTACGTACTGACAGAGGTGGTGAGTATTATGATCCACCATTCTTTCAATCTGTGGGTATCATTCACGAGACCACAGCACCATATACTCCACAACAAAATGGTGTGGTAGAAAGGAAAAATAGAGTGCTCAAGGAAATGATAAACTGCATGTTATCAGTTTCCGGATTGAGTGAAGGCTTCTGGGGAGAAGATATGTTGACCGCCTGTTATGTTCTCAATAGAGTTCCTAACAAAAAAAGTAGGGTAACACCCTATGAACTCTGGTTCAACAGAAAACCCAACTTGAATTATTTAAAAGTCTGGGGTTGTAGGGCTGTGGTAAGGTTGCCAGATCCTAAACGTAAAAGTCTAGGAGAAAAGGGCATTGACTATCTTTATAGGATATGCAGTCCATAGCAAGGCATACCGGTTCTATGTGATAGAACCCAATGACTATGTTTCGATACATAATATTATAGAGTCACAGGATGCTATCTTTGATGAAAATAGATTCACTTCGATAGATAGAACCAAGGATCTAATTCCCAGTTCTAGTGAATCCATAGATGATGATCAAGTTTATGATCATGCAGTATCAAAGGATCCTGAACTCAGGAAAAACAAAAGGATACGGAAAGAAAAGACATTTGGCCCAGACTTCCAAATGTATTTGGTCGAAGGATCGAGAGGTTGCTTGGCAACCAAAAGTATATATTGTCTCAATATAGGGGATGATCCAGCGACCTTTGAGGAAGCTATGAATTCTCATGATGTTGCCTTTTGGAAAGAAGCAATTAATGATGAAATGGATTCCATCATGGGGAATAACAGTTGGGTTTTAACTGATCCTCCGAGAGGTTGTAAACCTATAGGGTGCAAGTGGATTTTCAAAAGGAAAATGAAATTTGATGGGTCTATCGAGAAGTTCAAAGCCAGACTTGTCGCACAGGGCTTTAAACAAAAGGAAGGAGTTGATTTCTTCGACACCTGTGCACCGGTTGCAAGGATTGCTACCATTCGATTGTTAATTGCCATTTCGGCTATACACAATCTGGTAATTCATCAAATGGATGTAAAGACTGCATTCTTAAATGGTGAATTAGAGGAGGAGGTTTACATGAAGCAACCAGAAGGCTTCGTGGTTGCTGGACAGGAACATAAGGTTTGTAAGTTGATTAAGTCACTCTATGGCTTAAAACAAGCACCTAAGCAATGGCATGATCGGTTTGATCAAGTGGTGTTGGCCAATGGGTACAAAATAAATCAGTCCGATAAGTGCATCTACAGTAAATTTAATGACCAAGGACTAGGGGTCATTATTTGCTTGTATGTAGATGATATGTTGATCTTTGGAACTAGTCTGGAAAAGGTAGAAGAGACTAAAAGGTTCCTCAGTTCTAGTTTCTCCATGAAAGATTTGGGAGAAGTAGAAGTCATTCTTGGAATAAGAATCACTAAAGACCAGGATGGTGTTCGACTAACTAAATCTCACTACATTGAGAAGGTATTAAAAAGGTTCAATCACTTGACTGGTTCGCCAGTCTCTACTCCAATGGATCCTTCACTTAAGTTAATTCCTAATGAAGGTAATCCAGTTTCACAGTTGGAGTATTCCATAGTGATAGGATGTCTAATGTATGCAATGACAAGTACTCGTCCCGATATTGCATTGGCAGTAGGGAAAATGAGTAGATACACTAGTAATCCTAGTGTAATACATTGGATGGCACTAAAGAGAATTCTGAAATACTTGAACAAAACCTCTGATTATGGTTTAGTGTATTCGAGAGGTATTTCCATCCTAGAAGGATATTCGGATGCCAGTTGGATATCGAATCAGGAAGATTATTCCTCGACTAGTGGATGGGTTTTTCTGCTTGGAGGAGGTGCAATTTCCTGGGCATCTAAAAAGCAAAGTTGCATTTCAGATTCAACAATGGCATCTGAATTTATTGCTTTAGCTTCTGCATGCAAAGAAACTGAGTGGCTAAGGAATTTAATCATGGAAATTCCTATTTGGCCGAAATCGATGTCGCCAATTTTGGTACATTGTGACAGCGCTACTACACTGGCCAAAGCATATAACAAAGTTTATAATGGCAAGTCAAGGCACATAGGCATGCGACATAGCTATGTGCGAGAGCTCCTAAGTAATGGTGTCGTGGCACTTGACTTTGTACGGTCCCGGTTCAATTTAGCGGATCTGTTTACTAAAGCCTTGGCAAGGGACATGGTTTTAAAGACATCGGAAGGGATAGGTTTGAAGAAACCCAACTCTAGTCGAGAGGTGAAGGAAAGCACAACTCACGCCTAATATTACGTTAGGTCCTGAGTTCAATGTTTGATGAGTACTTCATTAATCAGCTGCAAGTACTAAATAAAAGGTATCCCTGAAGTCAGTACTTGGTCTGCATGGGCGTAAAGGGTGAGATTTACTCTTAACTAATCCTTTGAGAAAATGCTTGTTGCAGGGCATGATGTGAAGGATTAGCCTATGTGAACATGAGGTGTGGCCGCTTCAAAGAGCTTAGGGGTTTGGCTTGGATATGTTCATGAATGGATACGGACACATGGCCTTCAATAGTGTCAAGGTTTTGAGTTTTGTGACTGTAAAGCTTGTGTGTATTTTACCTACATTTCTTCAAAGAGACTGCGTGATTCAAGGCTCGTCCATCACTGCAATCCGAATTAATGTATCGCGTATTATACTATGTGAAATTTCAATCTCTAAGACACTTTCATTTATGCACAAGTTTTGGATTTATCTTGGTAAAGCATTAACCTTTACTATATAAATAGAGGAGGATTGTTGGATATTTATATAGTAATGGAGATTAATGGTTCAGATGTCTACCATGCAAGCTTATATAATATTTGGAGTTGAGGAGTTGTAAGTATTATTATTTAGTTTGGTAGAGATGATTTTGGATAATCGAGAGATACCTCGAGAGGTCAGTTTATTCGAAAGATCAGTTCGCGGAACATCGTTGTCTCGAGAGATAGGAATGTTCGAGAGATACATCGAGAGATCAGTTCGATCGACAGATGTCCCGATGGTCTTTATGCAAACTTCCAACTCTCGAGAGATGCGAATCTGTAAAGCTTTCTGTGACTCGAATGCTGATGTGCTAGAATGTGCTTTTGACACGTTTTTCATGCATGAGTACGTAACTAACGTGAACCAGATTATCCTATCCAAAATCAGTTAGAATTTCAAATTTATGGTTGAAGGTGGTTTACCAAACAGCCATAAACTTCCAGTAACTGCTCCCGACGCTTAGAATTTTCTCTATAAATTCCAGGTAGTGTCATCTGATGAACGGGGAAAAAAGTTTTGCATTCTATCAAGATATTTTACAGTTCAACACTCTACAGAAAGTTTCTTTTAAAGCAACAAAGAACTTTGTTTCATCTTCTTGTATCCCATAAGATTTAATCTTGAAACCTCGTTGCTTGTATAGAGGGAAGATTAAAAGCTTATAGGAAAGTGTTATCACGCCTGAAGATTTCCTTTTTCTCTCTGTTCATCTATTTTCAAACCTCTTTAAACCAACATTTTATTCATGGTCCATATAAACATTTGTCTATTTAAGTTAAGCTAGATGAGTTAAGTCGAATATCAATATTCTATCAATCAAAACTAATAATAAAAGAGAACAATAGATATATAATCACTAAATATATAGTTTCAATATTTTCTTATTATTAGTATCGTATCATGTGTTATTCTAAAATTTTTATTTTCAAAATCCGTACTGTTTTTGTAAAAAATTGTAGTATCGCAAAACTATTAGAATCATATTGTTACCAAGTAGAAGAAGGGACCCTCGCCCTCCCCAAAAAAAAAAAAGAAAAAAAGAAAAAAACCCCAAACCCCACATACACCTTTTCCATTCATCACATGTATTGTTGTCTCAAAATTCAATTCTACATTTAGAAAATGAAAATGATTATTTTCCCTACATTTTTCACGTCAGGACCCATCAATAATATTACTAAGTTAAAACGATTCAGTAAATTAAAAAAAGAAATAGTCAAATAAATTTTATTAGTGAAAAGCATTATCAAATTTTGAGATTAAAATACAATTAAAAAAAAGAAAAGAAAAGAAGTCTTAGAGTGATTCTTCAAAAAATACTCCCTTCAAACAAGTTATAGCCATTTCCTAAACCTTCAAAGATTAGCGGTGAAGTAATAATTACTTTTAGTACTCTTTTTATTTTCAAAGTATAAGTCTATAATAATATCGTACCAATGGTACCATGTGAAATTGTTCATATTGCAACAACAACCATGTGATATTGTTCATATAGCAACAAATTTCATTCTCAAAATTAAATAATTCAACGTTAGATTTATATACGGAGTAATATTTTTCAATTCTTCATCCCAATTAAATTAAAATATATTCTTGGGTTAATTTTATATACTATATTTTATTTGTCAATTATATTTAATGAAACTAAGAGTTCATTCAACAACCTGAATTATCAAATGAAACTGTAATATAATTAAAATGATACTTACTTCATGTACCACACCGCTACATGGACCATGCTCCAAGTAAAATTTGCCGGCCTTGGCCTGCATGCCAATTTTTTTTTTTTTTAAATCTAAAATTAATATTTATATTTCTTATTTTGCTAAATGACTAAATCCAATATTCTGAACCCTAACGTTCTAACAAGGCATTCAAACAACGACCTAACACAAACTCTGTACTTAATTATTATTAGACTTCCTATTATTTTTTTTTTCTTTTGAATTATTTGGACAACTTATTGAATTTAAAATTCGTATTGATTTTTAAAAAAAAAAAAACTATATAAGTATATAGACTAGTGACTAATTTATGATGTAATTATTAGATTTTTGAATACACACATATTTTATTTGGTGGGCCAACACGTTAGGCCCATGGGCTTTGGTGGGGCCAAGGCAGTGTAAACTGTGACACCGGATGCCACTAGACGACAAGATATGAGAAAAAAGTGTAATACTTATGAGGAAAAATGTGATACTAATTATGAATAAATTAATTGTTACTTAGGAGGGAATTGAAATTAAAGTGTAAGTAGAGCTGTTTTCGCCCGCCGAGTTAGTCCGTCCTGCCCCGCGAAAAGGACGGGGAGGACTTTGATATTTTGGACCCATATTTTGGTGGGCTTTTTAGTCTGCCCCGCCTAACCCGCATGCTTTAACAGGGCGGACTTAATGGGCCAGCGGAGGCTCGCCAAATATATAATAAAAAAAATTATTAAAATACAAATGCTACAATATATATATATATAAACTAATATAGTTTAAATACATTTAGCATATTGTAAAAATGATTTGTTATTTACTTATGGACTAATACATTATGTATTCCGTATTTGATTATTATTTGTTATTATTGTGTTTAAAAAATTAAAAATGCATTAATATATGTTTAAACTATACAAATTATTTTAATATACATTTATTATTTTTTATATTAATTTTTATTTAAATTTAAAAATTTTAAAATTTGGCAGGCCCTGCCAAGGCCCGCGGCTTAAGGCAGGGCCGACTGACCTCCCATAGGCCCGTATTTTGGCGGGCTTTTTAGCCCACCCCTGCCATATAGCGGGTCCCGCCCCGCCGGCCCGTTTCGACAGCTCTAAGTGTAAGACTTATGAGGAAAAATGTGATATTCTAAAAAGAAAATGTAATATTTTTATATCAAAATATAATATTTAAGGGTTGAATTGTTACTTATAAGAAAAACATATAATATTAACTATGAATAAATTAATTGATCATTACTTATAATAAAATGTGAGTTTATTACCAAAATGGTCCCTTGACTATTGTGAAATTACCAATTTGGTCCTCAACAATTTTTCGTGTCCAATTAAGTCCTTCAACTTTGAAAACTTTAACCAATTTGGTCCTCCGTTTATTTTAACGTTAAACATCCGTTAAATCAGGACCAAGTTGGTAATTTTGATATAGTCAATGAACCATTTCAGTGAAAAATTAATTACCAATTTGGTCCCGATTTAACGGATTTTTAACGGCAAAATAAACGGAGGACCAAATTGGTAAAAATTTTTAAAGTCGAGGGACTTAATTGGGCACGAAAAATTGTCGAGGACCAAATTGGTAATTTCGCAATAGTCGAGGGACTATTTCGGTAATAAACTCATAAAATGTGTAATACTTATGAGAAAAAAAAATATAACATTCATCGTAAATAATTAATTGATTGATATTTATGTGTAATAAATGAAATATATACAAAATTGTGATACTTATGAAAAACGAGATTCAAGTTATAGATAATGGACGGTCTGAGTTTTTTGGTACTAAAATTGTTCAAAATCGACCTTTTATCAATAT
The DNA here is from genome assembly GCF_003576645.1 of Ipomoea triloba. NCBI lineage: Eukaryota > Viridiplantae > Streptophyta > Magnoliopsida > Solanales > Convolvulaceae > Ipomoea > Ipomoea triloba. Next base: position 25,044,040 of record NC_044917.1, read on the forward strand.
ATGGTTCAACCGTAGTTGGAATTTGAAAGGAGGGATAAAGTATGTTCCTGACCATAAAAGCAATACATAGAATGGGAGAAAGTGCTACCTAGTTAGTATTCACTCTTTTCCTCCACCGACAATGATGCCACCATTTGGTAGTTTGAATTGGGTTTGACAACCTACCCCACCACTAAGTAAAAACTTTTAAAAAAAAATGAAAACCCAACCAAATTATGAGGTGATTAATCCGCAATTACAAAATTTTAAGTTTGATCTTTAGTGAAATCTGTCTATTAATTTTTTTAGTTTGAACTAATTAGCTATTGATAAATTAAAGTCGATTTGTTTACTTCAATGTAATCCTTTACCATCTATCACTATAAAAGGTGTTTCACCCAAAATACATATTGTGGTACTGACAGTAAACTTTAAAAACAAAACATTAAAAGAATAAAAATAAAAATTACACTTTCATCATCACACAGAGAATGAGATACAACAAATTAATTACTAATTCATCTATGTTGTTGGTTCCAAATTAATTCCCCCAAACAGAGATGATCAGATGAGCCTATAACCAATCTGGCGGAAGAAGAATTCCCAAAAAAAAAAAAAAAAAAAAATCTCTCTCACCATATATTCAAATCTACCATGATTGAAGATGAAATTCTCTGTTAAGTAATACATACAAGAAATGAACACATCAGATCAGGCAATCCATGTACCTTAGCTTCAATCATCAATTATGTTGGCTTCATATTCTGAAACATCGCATCCCATCTTATCTCTTCCACCACAGAAGACCCCCAATGCTCACTCTGATCATACACCATTTTCCCCGAAAAGCTATTGATTCTTGAGCTAGAAAACAACCTCGGCGGGCTGCCATTTGTGAGCAGCAACGTGGGAGTGTTCTGCTGGGAATTATTATTGGCCGCCACCACTCTCTTCTTGTTCCTCTTCAACCTCGATGACCCATTATGGCTTCTCTTCTCCTTCTTGGCAGGCACGATGGCGAGAGGCGAGTCGTCGCGGGGGCGAACCAGAGTGCGGACATACACAACAATTCTCTTCTTGATTGCACGCAGAAACCTCGTCATGGGAAACGGGAGATTCCTCCTCTCTTTCTTGGCAAGTTTAAGGATTTCCAGTCTGTGTTTGGCGACAGAAATGCCCATGCTTTGCAGGAATTCATGGTTGAAGTAGGCGATGTCGTCTTCTTCAAGCTCGTTCTGGGCAAAGGCTAAACCATACTCATAAACAAGGGAGGGATCCAAGGCTGTTTTGCACAGCCAAGAAAACCAGTCCATATTACTCTGTCCGTGAGCTTGGAACAAAGAATATATAAAATCAAAATCAAAATGGGGGCATGGGAAAAGAAAGTGGTGAATGGAATTGATTAACCACTTTCACTTTTTTCTTGTAGGGTGGATCTGCGTTGATTTATGGAGGATTTAGTTGAAATTTGAGAGGGACTGGAAGGCAAAAAAGATGGGTTACCTGTGGGGTCTATAAGGCCATGACATGAGCCCTCCAAAAATTGGCCAAATGTGGATTGGAACTTATAATATGAGTGAGGGCTAAGAAATCTTGCAGATCTGATCACTTATACATTGCCATCAATCACGGCTATGGTAAAAAGTTGTACATATATTGCTCACCCATTAAACCTCCTCTCTTTTAGTCCTTTACCCTTTATACATGCACCGACAAATACCTATTACAATAACCAATAAAGATTTTGCAAACTGGGTACGTATGTTTTTTGAGTTTTAATTTATGAGATACTATTAGCATCATAATACAGGGTTATACACCGGTGTTAATGGTACTAGTGCAGATTAAATTAGAAAATTATGTATGTGTTTGGATTGTATCAAGTGCTATCAACAACATACATTGTCATCGGGTGCAAAAGGTAAATAGTGCTGATAAAGATTTTGCAAAATTTTATGGGATTGACCAACACTGGGTATGTATGTTTTTGGAGTTGTATCAAGTACAGTTAGCATCACACATAATTATACCCTGATGTAAAAGGTACTCGTGCTGATTAGATAACTATATGTGTTTTTGGGTTTATCAAATGTTGTCAAGGATGTACATGGTTATAAAGGTATGTATTGGTGCTGATAAATAACGTACATGGTTAAAGATTATTAGTTGAGTGAAATAATTATGTACATAAATACATATTACGCATATGTATATGTACACATGCTTATTTACACAAAAAATCCAGGCTTCCAAGTCACTAGTCTCCAAGATCTCTATGTCAACCAGTCATGTCTATAGACAGCCCAGGTTTTAGCTGATTGTGTGGCTTCTTTAGGTTGTCATTTTCACTCTCCCAAACCTTATTTGCACTTGTATGTATGAATTACATGCTAGTGGTAGAGGGCTGCTTAGCCTAGATATAGTGCAGGTCCCACACACATATGAATTTGTACCTTAATTTTAGATCTTCACCCAATCAAATTACAACATTTCAAACCGTAGAATAAAAAGTTCATGTGTAGAAAATACCGTTAAAATTATTCTGACTCGTCTTTTTTACTTGTACAATTTTAAACTACACAACTTGAATTCAATAATATGCTTTTGAAGTGCACAAGTAGTGAATGATTGTGCAATTGTTTGAAGATTTACTGTATCTGCATGCCCTCATAATTCACAATTTGAACTGGAAAATAAAATTACTCAAAAGGGGCCAACAGTTATAACAATATATTTTTACTGTCTCCCATGTGATAGGATAAAGCTAAGGGAGAAGTATGGAGATGTTGTGTTTTTCACTTTGGAGCTTTTGATGAAAACAAAAACATTGGAGTCTCCAAACCCCTCAAAGCTGTCTGTGTTGTCCTTAATATCCACAACAGTGCTTACATATACCCTTCATTCATGGATTTCACTGTTTCATTACCCCTAAAATTGCAGGAAAACTTACATATTTGCTCTTAATGATCACCTCTATCTCATAACAAAGCCATCATTGATTGTCATTTGTCATAATGAAGATTTAAACAGAATCATGATCTTGTTTAACTGAAATTAAAGTAAAGATTACTACACATCCAAAAGTAATGATGTGAACAATGTTTAATCAATGCATGCGTGTGAAGAAGTATAGGGAAAATCCACATATTTATGTCACAAAAAAGACTAGATTTGCTTTACGTTCATAATTGGCACTCATTAAAATATAAATGGAAGATATGTAGTATTATGTGATACTTCTGAAATATCTATTTTTTTTGTTCCTTTTTTCAAAGTCATTATTAGTGATGAATGCTGAGGTACATATGACAAGCCGAGACACTCAAGGTCAACAATCAACCCAAGTTAGGGTGCAAAAGGCGATGCCATCACCCCTAGGGTTCCCACGCACACTCCGACCCATGCCAACAAGTTGGTGGATGAGTGATAGGTGCTTACAAGGAGTACAACACATTAGGTATTGCTCTCACATAGCGGCTATCAAAACTCGATCAAATGTCCTAGGGTGCAATTCGTCACTTGAGTACCAACTGAGCTGCTATGCGGGCACAACCAACCTAAGCTTTGGTAAGCACTTCACGCATTATGTAAAGACTTGACAGAATGGAGCAGTGCTTAAACATTGCCCAACCTCTTAGCTCGAGGTTTATTTGACCCTTGACTTGAACAACTAATTAGATCTCAATTCAAACACTTGGAAATGGTTGTGACGCCTGTATATTCATACTTGTAGCTCCACCTTTAAGACAACTCACTATAAGACACGTGTTAATGAATGATTCGTACTAGTCGGTAAAGGATCAAATTCTACTAAAATGAATTAATAAACCAATATGTTGTTCTTGCAACCCCGAGCTGCCAAGAACTTCTTTTGTTCTCTATTTTCTATCTTATTATATATATACATACTCTTACTGTATTTTTGAGCTAGCTTATAATCGACGTTAGGAATTATAGAATTTAATTAAGTTATTACACCAAAATGAATTTACCACCTCGTATCAACAATGGGGCAAATAATTGTTTCTTGAGTCTTAAGGGATGAGTTGTTGGTTTCTACCTACTGTCAGAGATTAAGTGATGACCAGGAAAAAGATTTGATGTCCAAAATGATAGAAGAGGATGAAGAAGAATCTCAAGAATCAGATATGGTATTGGCCTAATACTTTTTCATTTTTATAAGGGTATTCACTATTTTTGTTTTCTATGCCTAAGTGGTTTTAGCTATTTTTTTTGTATTTTTAGGAAGCTTCGAAGGGTGATGAGGTTAATAGTCCAGCAAGTACACAAGAGTTGAAACAAAAAGTGGTTGATTGTGAAGACAGAGATACTACCAAGAGATGCCTCCTGGATCAGTTCTCTTCATCAAATAAACTCAAAAAGTCAAAGTTTTCTAATATTAAACAGGAGAAACTGTAATTTAAGTTTGAATGATTTGGTATGTGTTTTGTTATGCTTTTTTTGGCACCCTACCTGAACTTTGTACGATGAACTGTTAATTTTTGCTTGAATAGCACTGTGTGAGTGCTATTAGAGGATTGTTGCTGCCATGCTTTTAAACTAATTTCACCATGACACTGGTGAAGCTTTTATCAGTATGCATTATTCTATACTGCCAGTACTGCTATGTTTTAACAAAATACTTATTCTATTACTACTTTCTATATCTTCTGTTATCATTTCTATATGCAGGAATATTCTAATCAAGCAGTGCAATGCCAATCAATCAAGCAAATTTTGAAGATGACACAATTGTGCAAGTTCTTAAAGGATTTCTACAATTCAGTGATAGGTTGTACCTAATTAGCTTAGGATAGTTAAGGTAGATTTTTATGTGCAAATATCACCTATGTACTGTTTTTTATATACTTAATGAATAAAAAAAGTGGACAACGCAATTCATTAATTCCAATAAGATTATGATAACACATTCTCACATAAAATTTGGCATACCAAAAAAAACACTAACTGATAACATTAAAAAAAAATGCAAAGTATACCTTTAATTTAAAAATCAGATTCTTTTTATAATGATAGATGAATAAAAAAAATTGGACAACAGAATTGATTAATTCCAATAAGATTATGATAACACATTCTCAAATAAAGTTTGAAATACCAAAAAAACACTAACTGATAACATTAATTTTTTTATTTTTTTTTTTAAAAAACATGCAAACTATACCTTTAATGCAAATATTAGATTCTTTACAACTTAACCAAATTTTGGAACAACAACATTTATTAATCTACTCAGAATATGCTAACAGATTAGAACATACACTTTGAAATGCCAAATAAACAATGATTAATAACATAAATCATATTTTAAGTAAAAATAAAAAACATGAAAGTTGTTGATTTAATTCCAGTGTATCAGATTCTTTACAATTGAACATATTGTAAAGACTTAGACTTAAATACTTTAAACAAAACTTAACTATTTGTATGTTGTCATTAACACAAAAATTCAGTAACCCTTTAAGTGATAAAATACTAGCTGTTGCTTTTTTAAGTGGTAAAAAAAATGGTAACAGTAAGAATGGTAACACTAATTACGGGCACTATTTTAAGTGGTAAAAATAGGAAGGAAAAAAAAAAGTTTTAAGATTAACTTAAAAAGTTAAAATGAGTATAAACAGTGCTGGTTCAAAGGTAAGTCAATTTTGAAATTTGAAAATTCAATTACAACTTATTACAGTAACCAATTATGAATAACACCACCAATCATTTTGTTTTATATTTTAACAAAAATCTTTTTCCTTATTTAACAGAATACATTAATAAACTGAAATTGTTTTCAACCTTTTGCACCTTTTTTTTTTTAATTAAAAGTATTAAGTAACAGAAACCTTTTTCATAAGTTAATATAAGCAAAGAATTACACAATTGTGGTAAATCTTAAGAAAATAACAAAATCTTATACATAACCCTTTTGATAATACACAATTTTAAAGAACAATTCTACACAATTACACAACAGTACCAAATCTCACTAACAAAATTTTATAAATGAATAAACTTCATGTTTCTTTATTGCATATGAAATTTAATAACATTAATAATTTTTAATAACATAGGATAATTTTAATATTTCAAATAACAAAACTTTATAAAATTCTTAATATTTATTTAATTTATAATAAAATATAGATCTATTGTATAAGACCAAAAGAAAAATGAATTATTTTTGTCCCAAAAACCTGTTTAATTGGCAAATTATTTTGTGGACTTGGCAAATGCAAGGTAAATTTGGATTCAAAATACATCATTTACATACTAAATGTTCACAATTTACATACTGAATTGTGTGAACATTTCAGTATGTAAATTGTGATGTGTCTACCATGCAAGTTGGACTTGAGTCATGGTATTTTCTATTGTGAACGGACTTATACTATTTTGGGCAAAGCATGTTTATTTTTACTTAAAAATTTATATATATGTATGTATACATTTTTTTAGTAAGTAATATTTCAACTAATTATTTTCCTATCTTACTACAATAAATTAATTGACATATTCGTTTTGACTTTTGTTGAAAATTTAGGCATATTGTCTGCTAATTAAATTTCTACACAACGAATTGAAGACATTGTAATGGAGCCGAGAATTCCATTTAAAAAGAAAAAAAAAATCTATTTTGTATATGGATAGCAACCATAAGGCTTTTAAGTTGTTAGTTCAAACCAAAATGGAAAGTACTCTTCTTTAACGATCAATGTGGTCTACAAGTTTTTGAATTTTAACAATTTGTAACTAAAATTTTTACATTTTAATATTAATGTTTAGACTTTTTGTAATATTTATATTGAATATATTTTAATGTATTTGTAATACATGAATTCAATTTATGTTTATATGAAGCTGTAAATTTTTTAATGAAAAGTAATATTATATAATTGTTTAATATTCTTTCAATGCATCGCACGGGTAACATACTAAGTTTAATTGTACGTTGTTGCGTTTAGGTTTAGCAGTCCAATTGGATTCAAAATATTAATATATATGTAGTGACTCAAATAAATTTAGTACTTCAACTACTAAAATTGTTTATCATGGAGTTTTTAATAATGTGTAATATTCAATTTACTTTTTATTAATTAATAATAAGTTTTGGTTTTTAATTTAAAATTTAAATTCATGTTTCTATTTCTTAAATTTATCATAAAGAAGTTAAAGTAATTATAATAATAATAATTATCTCACTATAACACAACAACAATATTTCTAATATCTAGTTCGTGCATGTCGGAGAAAACGTAAGAGAACGATGGGTGGGTGTGAGCAGAGAGATCGAGAGAGTGAGAGGCAACAAGGGTGAACAACGCCATTGCATAGAGACCAGAGGGTAAGAGACAAAGTAAAATAGAATTTTAGAAAACGGAAAACCAAAAGTCAGTATATACCTAGCCTCTGGAATATATATATATATATATATATATATATATATATATATATATATATATATATATATATATATTTGGTTGGAAACAAATGGCCTTTGGACTCTGAAGTTGGTATTATCTAACAATCATTATTTAATGGACCATGGTCTACATATTTATTTGACAATCATTATTGCATGGACCATGGTCCACACAGCTGTGTAGACCAAAAATAAAAAGTACATTATTTTTGTACTGAAGGTACATTATTTTTGTACTGTAGGTACATTATTTGATATATACCTTCAGTACAAAAATAATGTACTCTAAAATAATGTACCTACAGTACAAAAATAATGTACTTTTTATTTTTGGTCCACACAGCTGTGTGGACCATGGTCCATGCAATAATTTGCCTTTATTTGAACCATAAATAAAAAATACATTTTAATATAATAAAATTAAGTTAAGAACAAATTTGTCCATGGTCAATTATCGTCACTTGTGGGAATTGAACCCAAGTTCTCCCGAAGTTCCTTCCCACAAAAAACTCACTTGCCACTTGAATTACTCCATTGGGTTATTATTTCATATACTATTATACTCTTTTTTACACTACTTTTAATCTTTAGCCGACATTATATGTTCGTGTATCGCACGCACGGGTGCAACTGATTGTAAAGAGGCTTTGGTTTAAAGCGAGGTGACTGTTATGGGCTTTGGAGAGCTAGAAATGATTTATCATTTGATGGGCTGGGCTGGAATTCTCTTTGATTATTAAGTTTTGATCTTGCTCCAATTTGTATTTATTTTACCTGTGTTTTGTGTGTATTTATTTAATTGGTTTTTCCTAGCCTTAAAAACTTTCTGAGTTCTGACTCAAGTCCCAAGTTCAAGTTTGAGTTCCGACTCTTCCTCTCCCCCTCTCTCTCTCTCCTCTTCCATCCCCTCTCTCTCTCTGCCGAAATCTTTGTGCGCTGCGCTTTCTGCATATCTCTGCGTTGCAATGGGAGAGATCGACTGCCAATTTCGCTTCCGGTTCACAGGTAAATTGGATTTGTTTGATTTTAAAATCATTATATTGTTCATAGGATTGGAATTTCTGGCTTTCTTGTTCATAAAAATTGAATCTTTGAGGCTTTGCATTCATAAAAATCCAATCTTTCTTGTGTGTTTATTGTTTTGTTAATCAAATTTCTGAATCCAATCTTTCTCTCTCGTACTCGACTCTTCCTTCCCCGAAATCGACTCTTCATTCCTCCCTCTCTTTGCACGCCTTGTAGGCTGAAATTGACTCTTCATTCATCGTACGGCGTGTTTGAGGCGTGCTGTTGAGGCGTAGTAGGCAAAGTCCCAATTTATTTTTCTAAAACCCAGACCCAATCTAGCCCAACCCTCTAATTAGAAGAAAACAAATTGATCTGGGAAGAAACAAATTTTTCTTGTTTTTTTTTTTCTTGTGCATCTGTGTTCTGGGGGTTGGGGTTGAAGGGGTTCATTCAAAGCAGTATTGATTGCTTCAAATGTACTGTCAGTCCATTTAAATAATCTAGGAAATTGACAGCTTTCTGCACCATATAATCAAGTTGGCAAGGGCAGAAACTTCTTCTGAGTTTTAAAGATGTGATTTTTAATTATACAAGGCAGAGGAATTTGCAGCTTTTGCTTTGCCTAACCATACCCAGTAGTTTATGTCCTTGGAGCATGCATTATATCTTCTTTATTAAACAAAACACTGAGAACAAAAAAACATTGTATAGTAGCACACTTAAGTTTTGTCATTGGATAAAGAACATTTGTTTTATAAGATATGTCAACTTTCTTTGCAAAGAGTTAGTTGAATTTGTTGTTTCTCATAGTATTCCATCCCTACTAATGTTTGAAAGGGATGTATCACCTCTGGGAAGTTAATTAGTCCATGAAGAGTTCTTATAACAGCTGGAGAAAATGACATGCTTATCTTCATGCTTGTCCATTTAAAATGGTTAGGTTTAATAATTTTTTGCGTTCTGAAATTGGAGATAATGTTGGTGTATCCATCGTTCAATTTTGTATTAATATAGGCTGTGTGTCCCAAACTGTGAAGAAGTGTAGAGTAGTGCAGAACACAAATAGAAGTAACCTAGGATTGATATCTTAACCTAGGATCTCATTGGTTTTCAAATGTTCGTAATTAATGAAGAAACCTTCATGAGTCTATCTGATCTCTGAAACGCCATATATATGTTATATTTTTGATAAAAATTGAGGCTTATGCCTCAATACGCCTCGAGGCTTACGCCTCGCCTCAANATGGACCATGGTCCATGCAATAATTTGCCTTTATTTGAACCATAAATAAAAAATACATTTTAATATAATAAAATTAAGTTAAGAACAAATTTGTCCATGGTCAATTATCGTCACTTGTGGGAATTGAACCCAAGTTCTCCCGAAGTTCCTTCCCACAAAAAACTCACTTGCCACTTGAATTACTCCATTGGGTTATTATTTCATATACTATTATACTCTTTTTTACACTACTTTTAATCTTTAGCCGACATTATATGTTCGTGTATCGCACGCACGGGTGCAACTGATTGTAAAGAGGCTTTGGTTTAAAGCGAGGTGACTGTTATGGGCTTTGGAGAGCTAGAAATGATTTATCATTTGATGGGCTGGGCTGGAATTCTCTTTGATTATTAAGTTTTGATCTTGCTCCAATTTGTATTTATTTTACCTGTGTTTTGTGTGTATTTATTTAATTGGTTTTTCCTAGCCTTAAAAACTTTCTGAGTTCTGACTCAAGTCCCAAGTTCAAGTTTGAGTTCCGACTCTTCCTCTCCCCCTCTCTCTCTCTCCTCTTCCATCCCCTCTCTCTCTCTGCCGAAATCTTTGTGCGCTGCGCTTTCTGCATATCTCTGCGTTGCAATGGGAGAGATCGACTGCCAATTTCGCTTCCGGTTCACAGGTAAATTGGATTTGTTTGATTTTAAAATCATTATATTGTTCATAGGATTGGAATTTCTGGCTTTCTTGTTCATAAAAATTGAATCTTTGAGGCTTTGCATTCATAAAAATCCAATCTTTCTTGTGTGTTTATTGTTTTGTTAATCAAATTTCTGAATCCAATCTTTCTCTCTCGTACTCGACTCTTCCTTCCCCGAAATCGACTCTTCATTCCTCCCTCTCTTTGCACGCCTTGTAGGCTGAAATTGACTCTTCATTCATCGTACGGCGTGTTTGAGGCGTGCTGTTGAGGCGTAGTAGGCAAAGTCCCAATTTATTTTTCTAAAACCCAGACCCAATCTAGCCCAACCCTCTAATTAGAAGAAAACAAATTGATCTGGGAAGAAACAAATTTTTCTTGTTTTTTTTTTTCTTGTGCATCTGTGTTCTGGGGGTTGGGGTTGAAGGGGTTCATTCAAAGCAGTATTGATTGCTTCAAATGTACTGTCAGTCCATTTAAATAATCTAGGAAATTGACAGCTTTCTGCACCATATAATCAAGTTGGCAAGGGCAGAAACTTCTTCTGAGTTTTAAAGATGTGATTTTTAATTATACAAGGCAGAGGAATTTGCAGCTTTTGCTTTGCCTAACCATACCCAGTAGTTTATGTCCTTGGAGCATGCATTATATCTTCTTTATTAAACAAAACACTGAGAACAAAAAAACATTGTATAGTAGCACACTTAAGTTTTGTCATTGGATAAAGAACATTTGTTTTATAAGATATGTCAACTTTCTTTGCAAAGAGTTAGTTGAATTTGTTGTTTCTCATAGTATTCCATCCCTACTAATGTTTGAAAGGGATGTATCACCTCTGGGAAGTTAATTAGTCCATGAAGAGTTCTTATAACAGCTGGAGAAAATGACATGCTTATCTTCATGCTTGTCCATTTAAAATGGTTAGGTTTAATAATTTTTTGCGTTCTGAAATTGGAGATAATGTTGGTGTATCCATCGTTCAATTTTGTATTAATATAGGCTGTGTGTCCCAAACTGTGAAGAAGTGTAGAGTAGTGCAGAACACAAATAGAAGTAACCTAGGATTGATATCTTAACCTAGGATCTCATTGGTTTTCAAATGTTCGTAATTAATGAAGAAACCTTCATGAGTCTATCTGATCTCTGAAACGCCATATATATGTTATATTTTTGATAAAAATTGAGGCTTATGCCTCAATACGCCTCGAGGCTTACGCCTCGCCTCAAATTAGAAAACGCCTCAAGGCATGTCTTAGCCTTTTAAAACTTTGGTTGTTTCCAAAGAGATTAAAGAAGGGAAAAGTGAAAGGTTGTTTTGTCTCAGTTTACCTAACTGCAGGTTCTTTTCATACCCCTTGAAATTACTCGGTTGGATTTGATTTGTCACATTCACTCAACTCACCTAAGTCTTAACCCCTACCTGACATTTTAACAGGGTTGGGACCAGAAGCAGGTGCTCCTTTGGCGTCTCATCCTCATGTTGACAAGGTTTGCTGCTTTTGGATTTTCTCATTTCATTAGTGTATATTTATCATTGTTTCCATTGACTTGACATTTTATTGTACCATGATTGTGGGGCTTAATCCTTTTAATCTTTTTGCAATGATGCATAGATTGCCTTTACAGGCAGTAATGCCACAGGGGTTAAAATCATGACTGCTGCAGCCCAGCTTGTCAAGGTATGTTAACCTCTTTTGGTGTTCTTTGATAGTAACTTTCATTTTTGAGTTTTTAGGTAAGATTGATTCTTTCCTTCTTTTTTATTTTCATTTACAGCCCGTAACACTTGTGCTTGGTGGCAAAAGCCCTATAGTTATATTTGTGAGGATTGTAGTGACCTTGATAAAGTCTTGTGCATCCTTCAACCTCACGCCCTGTCCTCTTCCCTTGCCACACCGGAATCACTGCTGTCCCTTGCCTCACTGCCTTCAAGCGAAAGCTTCCAGCCGCTGGTCACGCACTCCGAGCTCCATCGTCGGTTGCCAGTCCAAGCTAGGGCTGCAAATGAGCAGTTCGCGAGCCGCTCGGTCAAAGCTCGATTCGAGCTCGGTCAAAGTCGAGTTCGAGCCGAGCTCGAGCGGCTCATTTAACAATTGAGCCGAACTCGAGCTTTAATGTCTTAGGCTCGTGGCTCGATGAGGCAGCCAGAAGAGGCGCAAGTGTTAGAGAGAGTTGGGGTTTATGGATTTGGCGGCGGCAGCCAGAAGAGGCGCAAGTATGATGTTCAGGAAGAAGATGATACCATGGAAATGGTGCAGATTGGAGCTGAGAGGACCAAGAATGTGTTGATTCTCATGAGTGACACCGGCGGCGGCCACCGTGCTTCGGCAGAGGCGATTCGTGATGCCTTCAAGCTGGAATTTGGTGATGAATACAGGGTAAGGTTGAAATTGCATTTCTGAAGCATTACCTTTATATTCCTATAAATCTGTAATCTTTTTATTCAGAGATTAAGCTTTTTAAAATAGGAATTTATGGCCCTGGACTGGTTAGCTAAAACAAATTGTTTTGTTCTGTTGGCAAATTTAAACTTAAGAATTGATGGTGGTGTTCAAACAAATCTTGGCTCAGCTCCTTACTACCCCATGCTTCTTCTAGATTGATTATATTACTCTTTAATGCTAAAGTTTATGATTTTCTCCAGCTAGTTAGTATGATAATATCATCTGTTTTTAGTTTTTGTTTCCTTTCATAGTGTTTTTCAATATGTAATGATGTGTTGTTTTAAAATTCTTGTCTTATGTTTTATTTTCGCAGGTTTTCAATATGTAGTGTTTTTCATTACATTCTACATTTTTTTTTTGTTTGGTTGCATTATAACTCTAATAAGCAAAACTGGATTTATGTTTAGCTCCTTGACATACATGTATTTTTATTTTATGTTTGAGATTTTAATTTTAAAACAGACAAAGTGTCATGGCTATTAAACCCAAAGGTGCAATCTGGAAAGTCCCTCACCAAAATTTTTAGCCACTGCCTACAATCTTGTCTTTTTATTANCATAGTATTCCATCCCTACTAATGTTTGAAAGGGATGTATCACCTCTGGGAAGTTAATTAGTCCATGAAGAGTTCTTATAACAGCTGGAGAAAATGACATGCTTATCTTCATGCTTGTCCATTTAAAATGGTTAGGTTTAATAATTTTTTGCGTTCTGAAATTGGAGATAATGTTGGTGTATCCATCGTTCAATTTTGTATTAATATAGGCTGTGTGTCCCAAACTGTGAAGAAGTGTAGAGTAGTGCAGAACACAAATAGAAGTAACCTAGGATTGATATCTTAACCTAGGATCTCATTGGTTTTCAAATGTTCGTAATTAATGAAGAAACCTTCATGAGTCTATCTGATCTCTGAAACGCCATATATATGTTATATTTTTGATAAAAATTGAGGCTTATGCCTCAATACGCCTCGAGGCTTACGCCTCGCCTCAAATTAGAAAACGCCTCAAGGCATGTCTTAGCCTTTTAAAACTTTGGTTGTTTCCAAAGAGATTAAAGAAGGGAAAAGTGAAAGGTTGTTTTGTCTCAGTTTACCTAACTGCAGGTTCTTTTCATACCCCTTGAAATTACTCGGTTGGATTTGATTTGTCACATTCACTCAACTCACCTAAGTCTTAACCCCTACCTGACATTTTAACAGGGTTGGGACCAGAAGCAGGTGCTCCTTTGGCGTCTCATCCTCATGTTGACAAGGTTTGCTGCTTTTGGATTTTCTCATTTCATTAGTGTATATTTATCATTGTTTCCATTGACTTGACATTTTATTGTACCATGATTGTGGGGCTTAATCCTTTTAATCTTTTTGCAATGATGCATAGATTGCCTTTACAGGCAGTAATGCCACAGGGGTTAAAATCATGACTGCTGCAGCCCAGCTTGTCAAGGTATGTTAACCTCTTTTGGTGTTCTTTGATAGTAACTTTCATTTTTGAGTTTTTAGGTAAGATTGATTCTTTCCTTCTTTTTTATTTTCATTTACAGCCCGTAACACTTGTGCTTGGTGGCAAAAGCCCTATAGTTATATTTGTGAGGATTGTAGTGACCTTGATAAAGTCTTGTGCATCCTTCAACCTCACGCCCTGTCCTCTTCCCTTGCCACACCGGAATCACTGCTGTCCCTTGCCTCACTGCCTTCAAGCGAAAGCTTCCAGCCGCTGGTCACGCACTCCGAGCTCCATCGTCGGTTGCCAGTCCAAGCTAGGGCTGCAAATGAGCAGTTCGCGAGCCGCTCGGTCAAAGCTCGATTCGAGCTCGGTCAAAGTCGAGTTCGAGCCGAGCTCGAGCGGCTCATTTAACAATTGAGCCGAACTCGAGCTTTAATGTCTTAGGCTCGTGGCTCGATGAGGCAGCCAGAAGAGGCGCAAGTGTTAGAGAGAGTTGGGGTTTATGGATTTGGCGGCGGCAGCCAGAAGAGGCGCAAGTATGATGTTCAGGAAGAAGATGATACCATGGAAATGGTGCAGATTGGAGCTGAGAGGACCAAGAATGTGTTGATTCTCATGAGTGACACCGGCGGCGGCCACCGTGCTTCGGCAGAGGCGATTCGTGATGCCTTCAAGCTGGAATTTGGTGATGAATACAGGGTAAGGTTGAAATTGCATTTCTGAAGCATTACCTTTATATTCCTATAAATCTGTAATCTTTTTATTCAGAGATTAAGCTTTTTAAAATAGGAATTTATGGCCCTGGACTGGTTAGCTAAAACAAATTGTTTTGTTCTGTTGGCAAATTTAAACTTAAGAATTGATGGTGGTGTTCAAACAAATCTTGGCTCAGCTCCTTACTACCCCATGCTTCTTCTAGATTGATTATATTACTCTTTAATGCTAAAGTTTATGATTTTCTCCAGCTAGTTAGTATGATAATATCATCTGTTTTTAGTTTTTGTTTCCTTTCATAGTGTTTTTCAATATGTAATGATGTGTTGTTTTAAAATTCTTGTCTTATGTTTTATTTTCGCAGGTTTTCAATATGTAGTGTTTTTCATTACATTCTACATTTTTTTTTTGTTTGGTTGCATTATAACTCTAATAAGCAAAACTGGATTTATGTTTAGCTCCTTGACATACATGTATTTTTATTTTATGTTTGAGATTTTAATTTTAAAACAGACAAAGTGTCATGGCTATTAAACCCAAAGGTGCAATCTGGAAAGTCCCTCACCAAAATTTTTAGCCACTGCCTACAATCTTGTCTTTTTATTACTTAAATACTTAACTATTAGTTCAAGTTCCTTGCTCATTTTAAATACAGAAATACAGATACATTCTGCTTGCGACTGATTCTGGTCTTCAATGAAATTGTAGTTATGGCCAGGAACAAAGGACTCGTTCCATCAGCACCTGGAGAGATTTCAGTTCAAAGAAAACAGTTAAAGGCCATTATCCAGTCACTTCTTCCAGCTTGTACAGAAACGGGACAGCCTTTCAGGGTTCAAGCAATTATTGCAAATCCCCCTGCATATGGTACTAACTCTTGCTCACTTTAGTTCCTCAGCTTCTTTACATTATAGTTGATTTTAATCTTTAAATATTCACTGCTGTGCTCTGGAGTGTGTGGTGTACTTACTAATAAATCACTATTTAGCAAAGAGTGACATCTATGATGTGCAAGGGCTTTTGATAGTTGAGAAGCAGTAGGTGGTATGCAAAGTTTGACAAATTAGAGAAGATGATGATATATTGATTATTTATTTGTTTTTGTGTATAGCAATGTGAATTTGACTTGGATCACATAGTAAATGTTGGCTTACCAACTGTCCTAAACAACTAGGTTGGATTTCGGTATTTTAAAACTTTAGAAAGGAAGAGTATATAAACGAATTGAATTGTTGAGAAGCAGTAGGTGGTATGCATTAAAAGTGCATATAGTAAGATGATTAAACTTGATTCATAAATGGCATAGGTGACCAAAAGGCCAAAGGGAGAGAATTTATGATAAAAGATGCACAACATACATACATACATACATCTCCCACAAATTGAACTCACCCTGTCCATCTGCAGGACTACTGCAACTCTTTCACGAGAGACCAGATTCAGATGAACCACAAAAAAGTAACACAAATAATGCATCTTCTAAACCATCCACACGTGCAACACATTCCTTCCTAGATAATATACATATGACTAAATCTAGTACTCTTATGTTTTTTTGCACAGGCAAGGGTATATATACATGCATGTATGCTTGACAGATTATGTATGCTGTTGTTAACTGAGCCACATATATTCTTCTTTACTTTGCTGCTTCCTGCAGAGTGCAGGGGCTTCCAACACCTATGAACACACAACCCCTAATGCCAAAACCGTTTCATGTCAACATTACATTATTAAACCATCAATTCTGTGAAAGCAACTAGATAGTGCTTGCCAAAACTCACCAGCCAACCATCAAACGTGTGGAACACAACACACCTTGAGGACCTGAAATCTGTGGTAATTCCATTCCATTTTGAATGTCTCTCTTGGTTAATTCTAAGAGCAGAACAGCAGCTAGTTTCAAATGTGAGTGGTTTTTTCTTGTAATGGATTGAGACATTGTTGCATCAGAATCCTTCCCATCCCAGCAACTCTTTGAAAAGAGTTAAAAACTTTTCTTTTAAGGATTTCTTTAGAATATATTGAATATCATTCTAGATTAAAAACTGCTCTATCTGCGGTTAATTGTAAGCATTAATCCTGTCATATCGTATTTAATATGCAGACAAAAAAGAGAATGCTGTCTTTAATATGCACATAGAATGGGTTCTGTCATATCGTATTACACCTTTCTCTGGTAGTGGTAGTGATTGAGCAGTGCTGAAATTTTTTACAACTACTCTGCTGCCTTCCTTCCCTTTCCCTTTCCTCCTTCTTCCTTCCTTCCCTTTCCCTTTCCCTCCTTCTTCTTCTTCTTCTCCTCAGCTGCTTTCCTCTCAGCAGCCTCCTTCGCCTCCTCTGTTTCTTTAGCTGCAGCAGCTTCTGCTCTAGCTACTGGGCAACTGCAAATCCCATCCCTAATTATTGTAAGCATCCTATCTATTAAACAATTCATAAATACCAATCTCTTAAACAATTCATAAATATATTAAACTATTCAAATTCCTAATACAAATATATTAAACAATTCATATCGAATGTAAGTATACCAATCTATTAAACAATTCATAAATTATCGAATGTAAGTATACCAATCTATTAAACAATTCATAAATACCAAAATGTAAGTATACCAATCTATTAAACAATTCATAAATACCAATCTATTAAACTATTCAAATTCCTATACCAATATATTAAACAATTCTTATCGAATGTAAGTATACCAATCTATTAAACAATTCATAAATTATCGAATGTAAGTATACCAATCTATTAAACAATTCATAAATACCAAAATGTAAGTATACCAATCTATTAAACAATTCATAAATACCAATCTATTAAACTATTCAAATTCCTATACCAATATATTAAACAATTCTTATCGAATGCAAGTATACCAATCTATTAAACAATTCATAAATACCAATCTATTAAACTATTCAAATTCCGAATACCAATATATTAAACAATTCATATCGAATATATAGACTTACGGGAAGTGACTTGTGAACTCATTCAGCCCTCCAAATTGTTCCTTGCATTTACTGCAAATCGCTTTCCCCTTCAAGTTTCCCATACTAGTGTTGATCTGAAGAGTGCGATGGAATGAAATGAATGCGAATGAAATTTACCAATATGTTATATTATATATACTAGGGTTGTATCCGTGCAATGCACGAAAAAATTAAGAAAATCTATAATAATAATAATAATAATAATAGAAGTGATTGTCAAAATTTTCTTGCCCAAACTGCAGGGCATTTTAGTAATAACATAATGAATATAATTAAATTAAATTAATTCTTAATTCTTAATTGGATAATAACAGGAGTGATTATATTACTAATAAAGGCAAATTGCAATGATTTAGGCTCTGTTTGGTAAATGGCTGTTGGCTGATTGGATTGGTTGTTTGGGTTAGAATGTATGATTTGTTAATAACATTAGCTGATTTTAAAAAGTTGGCTGATTGGGTTAGCTGTTAGCTGATAGCTGTTTGGTATAATTTTTTTCTCAAAAAGCTAATTGAAAATGCTACTTTGAGTAGCCTTTTGAATTTTAGTATTTTAGAGTTACAAAAAGCTTATTAACCAAACAACTAATAGTGATCAAATAAGCCAAAATTGGCTGATAGGCTGATTATTTACCAAACAGGGCCTTAATAAAGACAAATTGCATACAATAAAAGAGAAATTGCATACTAACATACATTATAAAAAAAGTAATAATTCTTAATCGTTAAAAAGGTAAATTGATTTAAAATAATAACAAGAGTGATTAGGCAATAATTTTTTATCATTGAAAAACGGTAAATTGATTTAAGGAATAAGGTTCAAATTGGCCACTGAACGTAACCTGAAAGTGCAATTAGGCCACTGAACCAAAAAAAAAAAAGTTCAATTAGGCCACTGAACATTCCTAATGTATTCAGGTTACAATGCATGTCATCAGGTTACTTGCTTATGTGGACTATGAGTTGACATTTTAAAATAATTTTTAATAATAAACTATTAAAATAAAAATTAAAATAATGTAAAAAATTTTAAAAATAATATAAAAAAATACATGCGGCCATCCCCTACCCCCTTTTAATAATACCCTTGTCACCTTGATAGGAAACCTGTGGATGAATCAAATTTAATTTATTTATTATTATTACTATTATTATTATTATTATTATTGTTGTTGTTGTTGTTGTTGTTGTTGTTGTTGTTGTTATTATTATTATTATTTACGGAAACTAAAGTTTTTTCACAAAACAATTTTTTCTTTATTATGGTGTGTGTGTGTGTGTTTTTTTTTAAACTTTTTATTTTAATAGTTTATTATTAAAATTATTTTAAAATGTCAATTCACCGTTCACGTAAGCAAGTAACCAAGTAACCTGATGACAATTTTTTCTTTATTATGGTGTGTGTGTGTTTTTTTTTAACTTTTTATTTTAATAGTTTATTATTAAAAATTATTTTAAAATGTCAATTCACCGTCCACGTAAGCAAGTAACCAAGTAACTTGATGAAATGGATGGTAACCTGCTATCAGGTGAAATTGCATACATTTAGAGTGTTCAGTGGCCTAACCGCACTTTTTTTTTTTGTTCAATGGCCTAATTGCACTTTGAGGTAACGTTCAGTGGCTAATTTGGACCTTATTCCTTGAATTAAAATAATAACAGGAGTGATTAGGCAATAATTCTTAATCATTGAAAAACGGTAAATTGATTTAAAATAATAACAGGAGTGATTATTTTTACTAAAGACAAATGGCAAATTCTTAATTCTTAATCGGATAATAACAGAAGTGATTATTATTAATAAAGGCAAATTGCAATGATTTAATAAAGGAAAATTGCATACAATAAAATAGAAATTGCATGCTAACTTTAAAAGAGAAATATTTCAGACCTCCCCACTGTCAAATTTGCAAATTCTGTTGCTGCGCCTGTTTTCTTTCCATTTTACAAATCGAAAACAATTTTCTTCTTTCACTAATGGAGTCTGTTTTTGTCTTCGATTGATTCGTTGTTATTTGTCCCGGGAATATCTCAACATTCTGCAGTCAACCAACAAGACAGTGGAGTGCCTACTCCATGACTCCCATGTAATGTTCCAAACAGCTTTATTTTATAATACCATTCCTGCAAAAGAAAAAACAGCATAGAGTAATGATAACTATACTTATTAACAATTTTAGTATTAGATATTACAAATTAATATATAATTTACATAATAATTAAATATAGAGTTATATTACAAACTCAATAATTTTGTAAAAGAATGTAGTGTTATTACTTTATTTGATGGTATAGTTAGTGCAATGAAAAGGACATGTGATATACCAAACATATGTTGGTACGGGTTCATTAGAAAACATCTATACTATATATAAAAGTAATATCCTCTTATTTCATTTTTTCCGCTCAAATTTTTATAGTCAATTAATTAAATATTTTATTGATCAAATAATTAATAAAGCTTATTTGGTAAGACAATGTAAAATGAAAATTAACTAATATCCATTAATTGGTAATAAATGTAAAATGAAAATTAACTAATATCCATTAATTGGTAATATTGTTTAAATGAAAATTAACTAATATCCATTAATTGGTAATATTGTTTCTATATTCACGTATCAAGACTATTAATAAAAGTAAAATCCTCCCCTTCAAATTTCTCGCACAAAATAATATTATTAATTAATTGGTAAAAAATTAATAACTTTTTATTGGTAACAAAATTTTATTTACCAAATCTATCTATATCTATACTGTATACAAGTTTTATACGGGCATTGCGCGAATGGGTTAATGCCTAATGTTTATATTTAAATAAATATTTGAAAGTATATCAATGCAAGATTATATAGGAGAAGTTTATACATGAGTAATTGAATGTCGAATTTTTTTATTGAAATATCTAACCCAAATTATATGAATCCAAGATAATATAGAAAATTTATTATAATTATTACTAAAATAAATGTTTGCAACCTTGTAAAATCGATAGTCTAAAATTGATAGTCTAAATAAATACTACTTTTAATTTGAATTTTTCTAAGTGTTCTTAATTCTCTTTTGAGTAACATTCTCATTGTCTTCATCTTTACTATTTGTTCTCTTCCTTTTTGTTGGTAGTGTATTATTTGCAATTCGGTTATTGTTGGTAGCATATATATATACTAGTTTTATACGTGCATTGCGCGAATGGGTTAATGCCCAATGTTTATATTTAAATAAATATTTGAAAGTATATCAATGCAAGATTATATAGGAGAAGTTTATACATGGGTAATTGAATGTCGAATTTTTTTATTTAAATATCTAACTCAAAGTATATTAATCCAAGATAATATAGAAAATTCATTATAATTATTACTAAAATAAATATTTGCAACCTTGTTAAATCGATAGTCTAAATATTTGGTCTAAAAATGATAGTCTAAATAAATACTACTTTTAATTTGAATTTTTCTAAGTGTTCTTAATTCTCTTTTGAGTAACATTGTCATTGTCTTCATCTTTACTATTTGTTATCTTCCTTTTTGTTGGTAGTGTGTTATTTGCAATTCGGTTATTGTTGGTAGCATAGATGACAACGTCATGCAATGAGATTATGATATAGGAGCTATGGACTTTCCTTTAGGTGTTTTGCTTGGGGTTCATTTGGTTCAACCATTATTGTTGAATGAGTTATTGTGGATAAAGAAATCCCTATTTTAAGAAAAAAGATTAAATAAATTAATAAAAATTTGAAAATTTAAAATATTATGTATTCCAAAGATATTAAAAGGTAATTTCTCGCTTCAATTTGCTGGGTAATGGGTTATTTGAGTACTTTCATTGTCAACAAATCCCCCAAGTAGTTAATATGATTGGTTTCAAACTATTCTTTTTTATTTTTTTTTCATGGTATTAAAGAAATGCATATGTACCATTTTTTGGTGTAACTACTAATTTATTTAATTCAATAAGAGTAAAATAGAGTGATTCCGCTTCAATTTGTTGGGTTATTATTTGAGTACTCTCTTTGTCAACCAATCCCCAAGTAGTTAATATAATTAGATTCAAATTATTTAAATTTTTTTTTTCATAGTATTAATAAAATACTTGGTAAATAAATATATAACATTATTTTGTACTATAACTTTGATATTTAATTACAAGATATTGTAAAAATAAGATAATGGACAATGTAATGAATATCAATTGATAAATTCGAATGTAAATAATCTTTGCATGAGAGAAAATAAAGACAATATAACTAATGAAATTATTTTCTCTTATTTAATTTAATTTTTTGATAATGAATAATTTTTTCAAATAAAGGTATTGTAGACACATAATTCTAAATTAAAGAAATACATATGTATCATTTTTTGTTGTAGCTACTAATTTATTTAATTTAATAAGAGAAAAATAGAGTGAGGAACTTAATTATGTCAAATTTGATTGAGATGAGGTTCGGACCTAAGACCTTTCTTATATAAATTAATGGGTAAGTTAAAAGTTAATGGAATGTTAACGGAGAAGAGAATATTTAACGGAAAACTTAATGGATAATCATAAAAGTAAGGTTAAATTAGGTAATCTCTATTAATAATATTAATCTGAATTATCTTAACGATCTATTTGATTAAATAATTCATCTGAACCATCCATTTGATTAAATAATTTGACCGCCATTTTTTCTACCCATTTTAGGCCTCTCTCTTTGGCTCTTATTAGTATAGTAGATATAGTAGATAAAAACAAAATCCTCACTTTAAGCTTCTTGCCCAAAACAGTCCTAAAATATTTAGGATGCAATTATTTCCTATTTTCCTATTCTTTGTACAATTCTACATTACAATTCCTATCGTACTACAATTCTACATTACAATTCCTATCGTACTACAATTCTACATTACAATTCCTATCATACTACAATTCTATCGTAATAAGATACAACCTTCTATAAATCTCTAATCCTATACTGCGAATTATTCCAGACCTCCCCACTTTCAAATCTGCAAATTCTGTTGTTGCGCCTATTTTCTTTCAATATCCCCCAAGACGAAGAAAAGTTGTATAAGGCTTTGATTAATGATTCATTGTTATTTGTCCTGGGAATATCAACGTTTCGCAGTCAACCAACAGACACTGGAATGCCTACTCTATGACTCCCAGGGAATGTTTCCAAAAAGCTTGGTTTTGTGTTTCCAAACAGCTTGATTTTGTAATACCATTCATGCAAAAGAAAAAACAGCATAGAGTAGTGATAACTATACTTATTAACAATTTTAGTATTAGGTATTACAAATTAATATATTATTTACATAATAATTAAATATAGAAAGACTGATTATATTATAAGCTCAATAACTCGAACTTTGGTGCAATTAATTGTGTTATAAGTGCAAGTAGTTGGTGCACATTTGCAAGTCATATTACATATCAATCTTTTAAAGATAATTTTAGACAAACAAATCATATATTATTCAATTAATTGAGTAATACTTTTTGCACTAATCTTATAATCAAATAAATGTACACATTCAATATTAGATTTTTTATAATTTCATATTTATTTTTAATATCTAAATGTATAATAAAAAAATTTATCCGTGCACGGGTAATTGGACAATTATTTGATCTAATTCAAGCAAAGGAAAACATCAGCAAACATAATCGATCTAACCAATTTCATCAATTGCGCTATATAATATTTGATGTTATAATTTATATAATTGTATATCGATCCAAATATTCTTAAAATATTATAACAAATCTATTCCGTGCAATGCACGAGCGAAAATACTAGTTATGAATAATAACTAAGAAAATTATATTTAAAAAAAAAGTTACAAATTTTAATTTTTGTATTAGTAAATTTAAATTCTAAGTAGATGTATTTCCTTATATAATATGCCGCATATGCGAACAATATTTATTAATATGTATATAGGCAAATTCTATAATACAAGTTCCGTAATTATAATATATATTGATGGATTTATAATTAAAATAATCACATATTGACTAGCGTGTAGCATTTATTTATATATAATAGTTATAGTAATACAAAAAGCATGTAGATCTATATGGAATGACGTTAGTAGTTTAGGGAATTAATAAAGTAAATTATAAAAATTAGGGTATAATAATATATCTATATATATATTATTAGGAAGATTAAGTGTAATAAATAATATGGGCCAATTAAGTTTAGAAAAAAACTTATAATAATTCCGGATACGGAAATTAAGGTATAATAATATATTTAGTACTCTCTCTGTCCCATTTTACCTGTCATATTTACTATTCATTGGTCAAACCAACTATTTATTCATTGCTTATTTTCTTTAGTAATTTTTTATTATTTTTAAATTTAATTTTTTGTGTTTAATAGTACTTTTAATGTAGTTTCTAAATATATAAATTTTATATATTAATACTAAACTTAATATTATTAAAAATTGAATTAACAATCAACCAGACAACCAAAATGGGACTGAGGTAGTACAATATAATAGAAGTAAGATTATATTAGGAAGATTAATATTTATATTTAAATATTAATTCTCAATGGTATTTTTGTCCGAATGTTTGATATTACTAAAATATCCATGAGTTTGGGCGGGAAAACTCGTAATAGAAATATTGTAATTAGTACTCAATTGGTGCTACCAATTAGTACTTATATTTGGTCTAATTAGTGCTAATTAGTACTCAAATGGTATTCATTCGGTCTAATTAGTACTCAATTGGTGCTAATTAGTACTTATTTGGTGCCAATTAGGACTTATTTGGTGCTAATTAGTACTAAATTGGTGTAAATTAGTACTCATTTGGTTTAATTAGTACTCAATTGGTGCTAATTTGTACTGAATTGATGCTAATTAGTATTCATTTGCTCTAATTAGTATTGAATTGGTGGTAATTAGTACTTAATTGGTCTAATTATTAATTATTTGGTGCTAATTAGTATTCATTTTGTCTAATTTGTACTTAATTTGTGCTAATTAGTACTATTACACATTTGGTGCTAATTAGTACTCATTTGGTCTAATTAGTACTTATTTGGGGCTAATTAGTACTCATGTTTAGAGCTGTCAAAACGGGTTTTTCCGCCTTGCACTGTGAAAAATGCGAGGTGGGCTTTGATATTTTTAGCCCGTATTTTGATATAATAGTTATAGTAATACAGAAAGTATGTAGATCTATCTGGAATGATGACGTGTAGTAGAATAGTAGTTTAGGGAATTAATAAAGTAAATTATGAAAATTAGGGTATAATAATATATCTATATATATTATTAGAAAGATTAAGTGTAATAATGAATATTTTGAACTATACTTATAGTAAAACGTAAAAGAACATTGTGGAAGAAGTGATTAGCACGATTTGAAACTCTCAAATGATATTTATAGGTTCTTTGAGTTAATTGTCAAAAATTATTAGATTGTTAAATTTGGTAAAGTAAAATTATTGCAGCTAATTGTAAAGTGATACCAAATTAAAATGATTTAAATTTAATAATGTCAAATTATATTTTGAGCATAAATAATTACCGTTATTTTGAGTCTAAATCAATACAAATATGGTGTTAGTTGATGAGGAAAGTGGATCGTGGGACATCTCTATTCTAAACGATATTTTCATTCCGGCAGATGTGGCAGGAATAGTCAGGATCCCACTATCACCTGACTATGAGGATTTATGGTTTTGGCAAGGTGATCCCAAAGAATGTTACTCTGTGAAAAGTGGTTATAGGGCCATGATTACGAATTTGTCACGGGAAGTTTTCTTAAATGGAACACTATATGGAAGCTTAAACTCCCACCAAAGTGGAAATCCTTTCTTTGGAGAGCCCTAGATGATAATTTGCTTAAAAAGATGGTAGATGTTGATCCAACATGCCCAATGTGTGGTCTAGGTCATGAGGATGTTATGCATGCCTTATTTTGTGTGATTACTCTAACCATGTTTGGCATGATTCGGCTTTACCTGTTCATTCTATTAATGAAGACACGTTTACTGCATGGTTCTCAAGTGTGTTGCGTGTTTTATCTGAAGACAGTGTGGGTTCGATTGTGGCCACCCTTTATCACTTATGGCGCGCCAGAAACTCTGCACTATGGGATGCCTATCTCCCTCTGCCCAGGAAGGTTACGTTCACTGCTGCTGCTTCATTGCGAATGTGGAGGGAGGTTCATGGGGGTTGTCGCCGTGCCTGCTGCTGCTGCTCCGCCGACGGTGATGGTTCAGCCAGAATCACACCAGCTGCTGCCCAGATGCCTGTTCGACGCAGCGTATCACCCATCAACAATGAAGGCGGCGTTTGGGGCGGTACTCTTGTCACCCTCTGGGGAATTCATCCCTGCTTGCGCCGGTTCTCTCCCCGACTGCTTCTCACCGTTGATGGCGGAGGCGGCCGCATGCAAAGAAGCGCTTTCGTGGCTCAAAAGCAAAGCTTTGGTTTCATCTTTTACATTGCTAACAGACTGCTCTCAGCTCCGTTCTCTCCTCTCCAGCCCGATGAACGTTTGCTCTTACGTTGGTTTTGCTGTTGATTCTTGCAGAGCAACTATTTCTACATTTTTGAATTGCTTCATTGATTTGGTTCATAGATCAGCTAATGTTTTAGCTCATACTCTCGCAACGGCTGCCTTTTTCATAGGCTAGCGTTTTGTATTGGGACTCTGTCCTTCCTGTTACAATCTCTTCTTTCTTTGAGTAATAATATTACATTGTTGATTTCAAAAAAATCAATACAAATATGAATCACTTACCTCAATTTACCAATATGTTATATTATATATATTAGGGCTGTATCTGTGCAATGCACGAAAAACTAAAGCCCTATTTGGTAAATAATTCCAATTTTGGCTTATTTGATCACTATTAGTTGGCAAATAATAAGCTTTTTGTAACTCCAAAATGCTAAAATTCAAAAGGCTACTCAAAGCAGTCTTTTCAATTAGCTTTTTGAGAAAAGAAATTATACCAAACAGCTATCTGCTAACAGCTAATTTATCAAACAACTTTCTACAATCAGCCAATGTTATCAACAAATCATACCTTCTAACCCAAACAGCCAACCCAATCAGCTAACAACCATTTACCAAACAGGACCTAAGAAAATATATTTAAAAAAAAGTTGCAAATTTTAATTTTTGTAATCAATTCAAATTAGGAAACTATATATACATTTTTAAAATTATATTGAAATCTTTATTAATGTATTATTCCTTATTCAATTCAAATTAGGAAACTACCACATACATAGAAATCATTACTCCTAATTTACCCCAAATTAAGAAACAGATTGGCTATATATACCAAACTAATGCTTATACAATTTAGTTATTCTTTTAACCTAAACTGATTGACGTAAGAAAGCATTGCAACAATCTAGCCATCTAGGTATGTACATTATTGCTTTTTATTTCTTTCTCTTGTATCGTACTTGTGATCATGATGTATGCGTTTTTGCATATTGAATTTCTTTCTTTAATAATCATATCAATATTCATTGTTTAATTAATTATAGTTTTTGTTATATTAATTATTAAAACCAAAAATTTTGCCCCCTAAGTGTACATCGATGGTGAATTGCCAATCCGAATGGACCATCACTCGCCAAATCCATTAACCAAACTTCCTTGCTTGCTCCTTTAATTTGCTCGAAATCTCCTCCGAATATATTTTATATATTATTTTCTTGTTTGTTATAGTATTATTATTATTATATTATATCATATATATATATATATATATATATATATATATATTAGACATGATAAGTCTCAATCAAAGTTATATCCCTCATTT
This sequence comes from Ipomoea triloba, assembly GCF_003576645.1. Classification (NCBI taxonomy): domain Eukaryota; kingdom Viridiplantae; phylum Streptophyta; class Magnoliopsida; order Solanales; family Convolvulaceae; genus Ipomoea; species Ipomoea triloba. Next base: position 25,071,781 of record NC_044917.1, read on the forward strand.
ATGTTCATGTTTTGAGTGTTGACCATTTTGTACATTGTGATTTTAGAGGTGTAGTATACAATTTTTGGACAAAAATACCCTTATCATTATAACTTTCGTTAATTTTTTTTCATTAACTTTACCATAAACATGCATCCACCATATCTTTTCTTATATTATATTCTTCAATGATAATAATATTTGTAGAAATTATCTATTGGATTAATATAAAAAATAGTTTTTTTTTTCATTTAGATTTTAATTAATAAGAATTCGTTAGTTATTTTTTTAAATATAAATATTGGACATATGCTTTTGCGCATCACGCATAAAAAAGACTAGTGTATGCGTGTGTCTATATATATATAATTCTTGATTCAGAGTTGTGTTACTAGTCTGTCCATCTTTTATTTAAGAATTTAAGAATTAAAACTTTGTGATTACATTATAATATTATGTTCTTATTAACATTTTATTCTCTAGTTTATATTTACAAAATAAATAAATTAAATATTTTAGTTATACATTATGTTTTGTTTGCAGATAATATGACAAAAAGTAACAAAAGCATTTCTCGGCCACCTACTCCTTCACATTTTCCATTGCTCGTTTATTTCCATGGGAAAAAATCTAATACTCAAACCTTTTACGATATTGAAAGAGACAATTATGAGGTCAAGAAAATACCCGATATGTTTAACAAATATGTTGGGAAAAGCTCTCATGGATGGACTGTGATGATAGATGTCAATATGAGATCAGGCACTTGTTTCTTATTAAACATTGCTTCCCTGGAAAAGATAAAGTTGCCACCTTGGAAATTTAGAACACCCATGTTTTCCATTCTTACATTGCCTCCAAGTGACCCAAAAAGCATAGTTGCATTCTTCCATCCAGGAATATCATCTGTTATGTTTTGTCATCTTGATGAGAAAGTTTGGACAGAGTGGGAGCTTGATGATGATGATGATGATGATGATGATTATGATTATGAGAGCGTTATTAGTTGTGAGGGGAAGATTTATTGCTTTTCCTTTAAGAAAATGAAAGTGTTGGATGTTGAAATGAGACAATCACGAGTTGAGAAGATTAAATTGCCTGAATGGGATGTTCCTGGGGCAATGATCTTTACCCGTTACTTTATTGAATCTATGGGCGAGATTTTTGTTGTTATCATCATACGCTATAGTTGGATTATATTCAAAATTAGAGACGTATTTGTATACAAATTGGATTTTGAAAAGGCAAAATGGATAAGAGTAAATAACTTAGGTGTCAAGAGAGTATTTTTCATCAGTGGCGAAACCACCTCTATGTCATGCTCAAGTATTGGATCATCGGGTCGTGTTAAGGAAAATTCGATATACATCATTCCTCCTTTTTCTAGTGAAAATGAAAAGATGTCTTTTTCTAATGAAAATGAAAAGATGAGCATATACATTTACGATATGGAAGAGAAGACTATCACAACACAAAAATTTTGTTCAAATGTTGTTTACAATGTTAGTGCAGGACAGTGGATAATGTGAAATTTTTATTAGTGGACTTATTATTTTGTTTAAATAAGCAGTTGTGAAAGGGTTATGTCATTTTCATTCTAGTATTGTCTCAATCATCAGTAATAATTATGTATTTTTGTTTTAGTGGAAAAATGTAATATAATATTTATTTATTTATTTAGATGAATACTCTCTTATTAGAGGAGAGATCCAATTATTTCAAGTATATTATATTGAAAATATAATTTTTTTTTTCTCAAAATGATAATAATGTTATTACTTGAATAATAGTTACAAGATACAATTATTACCAAGAAGAGAAAAAAAGAGGATTTTGAGTAATTAATAACGTTATTTTTAATGTCATTCAAACATATTTGTTGACGAAAGATAAAAAAATGATCATGCTAGTATGCCACAATAATGTTAGCCCCAAAAATCAGGGATCATTTAAACTAAATTACACTGTATAACAAAAATTACAAATATTGTTAAAAGCAGCTGCACTGAAATATTCTATATCATTGAACATTGGATTTTAGCTTAGCCTCAAAATGAAAGTACACATGTTTACTTGCAGATGACATATGGCTTCTCACTAGTGAAAATGTCCTTCAAAATAGTAGTATGGGGATTATTAATGAATCTCCAGTATTTCTCTTTACTAGAAAAATACTTTCAAGTGGACTAACCTGTACAAAGATATTGCCATCTTCCAATTGTGCCAAAAGGAAAGATAAAAAGGAAACAGAGAATAAAAAAAAAAAAAAAAAAAAAAAAAAAAAGAAAACTGCCAAACTTCTTAGTGAACTTAATATCATATAACTAAACAAAAAGGTGGAAGAAAACAGAAAAACACAGAAACAAAAGGAAGCAAATAGCTTACTGCATCATTTAAGACAGATTCACCAAACACCAAAAGCATAAAGGTTGTTGACATTTGTTCCATGCTCCTATAGTATCATGTAAAGAGAAGTTAGTTACAATACAAAGAAAACTTAAAATCAACAGTGACAAATTTAGATTGTAGGTATGTCTCACCTCTTTGCTTTCTTTTTCTTTCTTTAAATTGTAACTATCTTTTTGTCTTTATTTGGGCCCCTACTTTGTTGAAAAACATTTACTCGGTAATTTTACCTTGCAAATTCTATCCATTTCAAAACTGGGAAAAATATTTGCAAATAAGAACCTACCATGCATGCCTTATTAAAGGGCATAAAGAACAAAGAAACAAGGGAAAGGCCTTTTATCATGTAAATCAGTAAATGTCAACAACTTACTGTCTTAGCGTCAATTGGTTTAGCATAAAGGCACTGTGGAGACAAAGGAACGCTGCTATCATGCACTGCTTGATCTATGGCAATTCCAAAAAAAGCATCATTAGTAAAGAATAGTAAGTACATAGTATTGAGAAGCAATTAGTCTACTTCTTTAGGCTATATCAAGTATTGAGCTAGCTTTATAAATGCAAGCATACCGCGGCACAAAAGCACTTGCAAGAATCTGTAGATGCCCTACTTTTCGCAAGATATGCCCTCAAAAAGCAAAAAGAATTAGCCCTAAACAACAAATATTTGGTTATACATGAAATGGTCCATCACTAACAATCAGAATGGACCAAATAACTATAAAACAGACCATGCATATGGTTTAGAGGCAACCATACTCTAGATCGATCTTTTAAAATGTCTTCTCAAATCACATAAAGGTTAAAAAAAATCAGGGAATTAAGCTGAAGCAGGAAAAGCTTACTCATGGCATTAGTCCTCAAAGGATCCCTCTCTTCCTCATCAAAAGGATCAATGCCCAATCCATTAACAGAGACTACATCAGTCTCTCTCTCTGCTTCTGAATTTTCTTTAGTTGTCTCATCAGTATCATCCTGCAAAAGAATATTGTCACTTTAGTAACTTCTGTATGGTTAATGGTTATGTAATTGGTGATTGTATTCAAAGGCTACAACAAACTGGCAACACTACATAGTAGGACAGTGTCCATACCTGATGTACTAAGCAGTTTATTGATGGATGTCTCCTTAAAAGGTTGTGGATTAAAGCAGTAATAACAAGAGATCCTGAGGGAGGAACTGAAAGTGAAAGCCTGCTCAATTTTTTGCAGAAAGCAGCAGCCAAATATGCAGGAAGAAGTGGTGATTTCAGGCAAGAATCAAGAAGCTGCAAGTCGAACTCTCAGGTCAAAACCCAAAAAAATAATTTTCACCCCCTATATAAATGTTTGCCAAGTGTAAATGAGAAATACCAAAAATTCAGAAAGCAATTTTATCTTTCTATATAAAAAAATATTAAATAGATGAGTGCAGATTTAACCTTTCTCAATAAAGAACAAGTAAAAAGTTATAGATGTGCCTATTTTCATCTAAGAAGTGAACAATCAACATCAAACTTTCAGTAATAAATGGAAAAAAACCAAGGAATTTGCTATAACCTGAAAGAATTTTGCCCGATGTTTTGCCAAAAAAATAGAAGGCTCTAGAAGAGCATATAGCTTTCCATAGAAGTTTGGATACTCTATACCATGTTGAGTGATGAGGATAAACAAGCTACTAAGAGCCATGACACTGACAACCCCACCAATATCATATGATCGTGTCAAGAAATCACTGCACATATAAAGGTCAAGGAAAAAAAATAGTTGTCATTCTGTCGACAATGCAAAAAATTCAAACTACGACATTTGTATATTGATTACCACAACATGATAGGCTTTGACAAGTAAGGGATGACTGTCTGATGAAGGCTAACCAGAACCTGATTACCAAACCACCAAAAATGTTAAGAACAAAAAAATCAAAACAATGTCTTCATGTAACTGATCATATAGTATGTGAATGTCCAACTTAAAAAGAAAAATGGGGGCCATCTATCAAGTCTAGACAAGATTCCTGACCATTTATATTTATGACAGGGAATTCAATTATTTGAAGTTGGAAACAAGTTTCAGAACAATCAGAGGGGATGCATATAGATCCTTTCTAACAAGGAGCATTTCTTTAACCCAAATCATTAGAGTTGAGAATGGATAGGTATTACACCACACTGATTGATAATGACAAAACCAAGATGAAAAGCAGGTGACTATTTGATACAATTTTGAAAATAACCTAGTTTAACTTCAGTCTAGTAAGAGGTTTAAAAGAACAAAATTAAAAATTCAAACTCTATGTACAAAGAGAAATAACAATCCAAGAACGTCGCAAAGAACTGTTAGTTTTACCTCTTTGTACACATTGAGTGGGAGTGGTATTTTTAGAAATGATATCCATGCTTTTGTAAATTTCAGCTTCATCTTTTTAGCAACTTTCAGAGAAGGCAAAACCTGAAGGCAGTAAAATACTTAACAGCCTATATTTATTTATTATAAAAATAATTTTTTTTTTAAAAAAAAAGCACCAAAAATATTGATAAAGTAGGAAAAATGGCTGAATACGAATTTTACTTTTATCACTAGAACTTTCAGCTTTGCCCATCTTGCTTTCTGCTTTTGAATCCAGAGCATTTTCCCTGTTATTGTTTTTCCCAACAAAAATACCTGAATGGCAACAAACACAATTAACAAAAAGCAGTTCTACATGAGTTCCATTGAACAATTATAAATTTTGAAGTCAATAAACTCAGCAATCAAATAACATGAACTTTCACCTGAGTAACTCCAAGCGAAATTCACCCAATTAATATGCGATCCCTATCTATCTTTTACTCACAACTCCTACATCACTGCTTATTAACATCATCCATCAACACAAACTAACTAAATACTTACTCTCTTCAGTATTTCAGCGCATAAATCGACATAATACCTGGACGGTGCTGGACGGCGACGGGGCTGGAGGCGTCGGTGGGCAGCGGCGTTGGCTGGAGTGGCGACGAGAGGAGACTTCGGCTTGCAGCTGGAGTGGTGGAAAATGGTGAAGGCAGTGATCGAATCTGTGGTGGAAAAGGGCGAAATAGCCCTAATTATCGCAGATCATCATACTTTATAGGGGGATTATATTCAAAATTCGATACATATTTGTATACAAATTGGATTTTGAAAAAGCAAAATGGATAAGAGACACCTCTATGTAAATGTAATGCTCAAGTATTAGATCATCGGATTGTGTTAAGGAAAATTCTATCTACATCATCCTTTTCTTTTTTTTAACCAAAGCATCAAAACTTATATTAAATCATCAAAAAGAACACGAAATACAATCCAGAAGGGAAACATCCCAGAAATCAATGATAGAGGAAGAGCCAATCGCCCCTAGGATTCCCAAGCACACTCCGACCCAACAAGTTGGTGAATGAGTGATAGGTGCTTACAAGCAGTACAACACATTAGGTATTGCTCTCACATAGCAGCTATCGAAACTCGATCAAATGTCCTAGGGTGCAATCCGTCACTTGAATACAGCTGTTATGCGGGTACAACCAACTCAAGCTGTGGTAAGCATGCATTATGTAAAGACTTGGCAGAATGAAGCAGTGCTTAAACATTGCCCAACCTCTTAGCTCGAGGTTTATTTGACCCTTGACTTGAACAACTAATTAGATCTCAAACACTTGGAAATGGTTGTAACGACCCTATATTCATACTTGTAGCTCCACCTTTAAGACAACTCACTATAAGACACGTGTTAATGAATGATTCGTACTGATCGATAAAGGGTCAAACTCTACTAAAATGAATTAGTAAGCCAGGCCAATATGTTGTTCTTGCAACGCCGAGCTGCCAAGAACTTCTTTTGTTCTCTATTTTCTATCTTATTATATATATACATATTTTTACTGTATTTTTGAGCTAGCTTATAATCGACGTTGGAATTATAGGATTTAAGTTATTACACCAAAATGAATTTACCACCTCGTATCAACAATGGGGGCAAATAATTGTTTCTTAAACAGGGAGCTAGGCATCTAGATGATGAGAACTTCATGACTTAATTTGATGATTAAAACATATTTAAAGTTTCTAAAAAAAAAACATATTTAAAGATTCATTAATCTTAAAGTTTCACTTCAAGAATACTCCACCACTGGCTTCATCATTTGTCAGTTACACCTGATGCAAAAAAGAAATGAAGGAATTAAGCTCCAAGTGTGTGTGCGTCTGTGTATATATATATATATTGGGTTTATCGAGGCAAACCCCACTTCTCTTCCGAGTATGTGAGTAAACCCTCACCCTGTGATCCAACCCGGGTGGCAGACGGTTTTGAACTCAGGACCTCACGGCCGCGAGCGTCTTGGTCTTGCCACTCAGGCTGCCCGTACGGGCATATATATATATATATATATATATGATGCTCAGTAATGATGACTTCACAATTGAATGCTGTGTTTTGCAGTGCAGTTAGGATTGAAGAGACAGTTTCCAATGCAAACTGATAGAGCAGCAGGCTTTTTTGCTTTTCCAATTCCATTTACAAAAAGCAAAAACATGTGCAAAACTATCAAGATTCAAGAATGACTTAGTACATATAGCCAGTGGCGGAGTTAGAAATCTTTTTCAGTAGGGGTAGCAAAAGATTAAAACTAAGTAGATATTTTGAAAAAAAATGAAAAATTTAGATACCAAGTCATAAAAATCAAAATACATCAAGATAAAAAATATTTAAAACAAAATATAAAACATAATTAATTTGATATAATAGTTTGAATGAAAAACATATTATAAATCATTCACCTCACTATTAATATTAAAAAAGAAAAAAGAAAAATAAAAAAGAGAAGAAGTCACAATGTTACAAATAAAAAATCCAATTAGAATTCACACTATTAATATTAAAAAATATCAAAAAAAAAACAAAATTTCACTCATCTCACTATTAAAATTAAAAAAAAAAAAAACCACAAGTTACAAATAAAAAATCCAATTGAAATGTATTAGAAAATTTAGAGAGCTAAACTAGATGTTGCAAGATTTGAACTATTGTCCATTTCATGGTAAATTATTGCCTTAAAATCTAAGCTAACTTAACTTTTGTTCAAATTTTGGTATAACTAATATATATATATATATATATATATATATATATATATATATATATATACATACATACATACATTATATGGGGTGGGGCCGTGGGGGCAGCTGCCTCCAATGCCCCCATTGTGGCTCCGCCAATGCATATAACCCAACGTTTGTGAAGCTACTATTAGCTTGGTAACTATGCCACAATGTTTTAACTTTGACTCTCAGTAGGAGCAACTTATTAACATTTTTTATTGTTAGTCAGCTATGAGCAACCTAAATTGATTTAGCTCCTTGTAGTCCTTTGCAGGCTAGAGTCCCACGACAAGGTTTATGTATAGTAGTGGCTATGTGTTTCATCCATCATTAAAAAAAAAAAAAGACTTTTGGGGGAGTACTAAATATGGAGTAGCACAAACAACTAAATGCATAACTACTAGTTTCCATATAAAAATTTGATGGCTGCGGTGAACAAAGAATCATAATTTGATTAGTCTTTTTTATACCTATGAAGCTTACAATTGTTCAATAATGCAATAATGCTACCATGCTGCTGCGTTTTACCTTTTGTGATTTGCAGACTATTGCATAGTAGTAAAATTTCACGGGGCATTTGGTTGGAGGGAAGGAATTATGTGGAAAAAGAATTGTAATTTCATGGGAAAAGAATAATGTGAAAATAAAGTGAGATTTTAAATTTCAGTATTTGATTTTCAGAAATAAAATTACTGGGAATTTCAATTCCAAAGTTTGGTATACATAAAAATTGGAGTTTATTACCGAAATGATCCTTCGACTATTGCAAAATTATCAATTTGGTCATCGACAATTTTTCGTGCCCAATTAAGCCCTTGACTTTGAAAAATTTAACCAATTTAGTCCTCCGTTTATTTTGCTGTTAAACATCCGTTAAATCGGGACCAAATTGATAATTTTGCTATAGTCAAGGGACCATTTCAGTAAAAAATTAATTACCAATTTGGTCCCTTGACTATAGCAAAATTACCAATTTGGTCCCGATTTAACGAATGTTTAACGGTAAATAAACGGAGGACCAAATTGGTTAAATTTTTCAAAGTCGAGGGAGTTAATTGGGCACGAAAAATTGTCGAGGACCAAATTGATAATTTCGCAATAGTCGAGGGACCATTTTGGTAATAAACTCTAAAAATTGAAAGGGAATAAGTAGTATAAAGTCCAAAATGCCCATTATTATTATTATTATTATTATTATTATTATTATTATTATTATTATTATTATTATTATTATTATTATTAATCATCTTATATGACAAGTATCTCTTGGACCTTGTCCTTTCGAACTAAGGGCAGGGATGTAGATGAGTTGGGCTCGTGAGAGGCCGCTATCGCACACACTCTCACTTCCACTAGGTTCACTAACTATTCTGGCCGAAATAGAAGCAAAGTTTGAACAACATCATCCACACAAAACTTCAATCCTACTCCACAATTCTCATAATCATAAGGCAAGATTTAAGCATCAATCAAATGTCTAACATGGGCACACACACCCCAAACTATTCTATTCAAACATGATGAACATCCAAGCAACAAAGTAAAATTACACTAAGCAATAATTTTAAAGAAACAATCTTAAGAAAAGAGTATTTTACCTACGGAAATGAGTTCTACATCTTCAATCCATCTTCATTAATCTAAGAAACTACTCTAATCTAGTGGGAAATGAGTGTGTTCTTCCTCCCCAAAGGGGAAGGAATGAAAAAGAAATCAGATCTGAAAGTTGGAAAAAAGTCTTCTTCAAAAATGAGAAAGGAAGGTTTAAATAGCTGTCCAAAAAGTCAAAATTCCGCTGTTGCCCTACTGGACGCGTCCACGCCCGTCACCACGCGTGTGGTGCCGTGTGGTTGCATTCTGGAATTGTTCCACGTCCACCACCACACGTGTGGTGGTGCGTGGTGGCCTCCTGCTGGTCGATTCTTCGTTTGTTGCTTCTTTTTGGTCCAAGACTTTGCTATATCCTGCGGAAACGACTCAAAACACATCCGTTGAGTTGGATTTGTCAATTAGGTGTTAATAAGAGGTTTTATCTATGAAAGATGATCACAATTGGGTGTTGAAAATGTAAAATGTTATCAAATATGACCCGAAACTTGACTGTTTTTGGCGCTTATCACCACAGGTTGTCTACACCATATCACTCACAGACCTGTGGGTAAGTTGAGCTGGCAAATAGAGAAATCAAATCAATTCTGGAGAAAGTGGTGAGTCCAAACCGGAAGGATTGGTCACTGAAGTTAGATGATGCTTTATGGGCGCTCCGGACTGCATTCAAGACCCCAATTGGTGTGTCACCATTCAAGCTTGTTTTTGGGAAGTCATGTCATTTACCAGTTGAGTATGAGCACAAGGCATATTGGGCAGTTTCAAAGTTGAATTTAGATGAGAGTTTGTCTAGAGAGAAGAGGTTGTTGTCTTTGAATGAGTTCAGAATGGATGCTTATGAGAATGCCAAGATTTACAAGGAGAGGACCAAATACTTTCATGATAAGAGGATCCTGAGAAGGAGTTTTGAACCGGGTAATCAAGTATTGTTATACAATTCCCGGTTGAAACTGTTTCCTGGGAAGCTCAAGTCTAGATGGTCAGGACCGTTTAAGGTGATTGAGCAATCTCCATCTGGTGCGGTCACTATTGTTGGCACTACTGATGATCCATTTGTGGTCAATGGCCAACGGTTGAAGTTTTTCAATGTTCTAGAACCAAAGGAAGAGGTGGCTAAAGTAGTTTGGGATCTCTTTATTCCCGTCTACAATTGATGATCATATGGCTGAGTCGAGCTGACGACAGTAAACTCAGCGCTTTATGGGAGGCACCGCCATGTTATCCTTTACTTTTTGCATTTTATTTTTTTGCATTTTTCTTTTTATTTTTTATTTTAGTTCGAAGTAGAGTTAGGAGTTTTTCTTTGTTTACGGGGTGTTACTTGGGTTATTTTTGGTGTGAGGTTTGCACTATTTTACTTTTGAGAGAGTGGGGAATAGTTAGAATTGAAATGGTTATGCTTTGAAAAGGTTAAGAGGTGTTTGGGGAATATTTTGGACTAACTTGCAGGTGAAACCGAGCTTGGGCGCGAAACAGACAAAAATGCAGAAGGAAGGCTCGGGATCACGGCCAGGCTCACGGTCGGGTCGTGACGCCATGGCGTCGATTTCAGCACAAACTGAGCAAAAGAGGGCTCTGGGTCACGGGCCACATCCCGACCGTGACCTTGCCCGGGACGTTCGTCCAGAATTTCTAGTGCTGAGAGCACTATAGAGGGCTCTGGGTCACAGGCCGCATCCCGGCTGTGACCCAGGCCGTGAGGGGCTCCGCAAAATTTCCAGTACTGACAGCTTTATAAAGGGCTCTGGGTCACGGGCCGCATCCCGACCGTGACCCATGCCGTGAGGGCGAGCCGTATGAAGCAGTACGCAGAAGCAAAATAAGGCTTCAGGGTCACGACCCCGATCCCGACGGTGACCCTGGCCGTGATGCGGAATGGGTTATAAAACCCAGTCCGCGATCCCCACCCCTCTTTCCCCCAATTTGCAACCCTAGCTCTTCCTCTCTCCAATTTTCTTCCCCCTCCCCCCCAATTTCCCTACACCATACTTGCCTCCAGAAATTTGTGATTGCTTGCACATTGTTCTTCTTTATCATCATCTTCTTCAACTACTCAAGGTTTGGACTTCAATTTCTTTGATTTCTCCTTGCAATTTTTGAAATTTCTTGTTCATGTTCATAGAGTTGCTTGAGTTTTCACTTGAATGGTTGAATAGTTGTTAGCTTAAGCATGTTTAGGGTTTGTATTGTTGATTCCATGTTCATAGAGCTTGATTCATGCTTTAATGGTGTTCACATTGATGATTTGGGTGAAACTTTGAATACCCACTTGAATTTGAATTGAATGTTGATTTTGGATGGAATTCTTGCTAGTTTTAGGGTTGTGGAGTAGTTGTTAACTGTTTGGCGATGATTCTTGAGGAATTTTGTGATGTTTGAGCCACAATCTAGGTTAGGTTTTGGAAAAAAAAATCAGAGTGCTTTGAATAGTTCGATTTTTAGCTTCCTTTTAGTTTTAGTTTTAGTCATCCATTCTACTCCACAATCCTGTAACCCATTGTGCTTTCACTTTGCCTAACCCCTCACCCCATGGATATATTTGGTTTGAGTTTATTAGCAGATGCCTCCACGTCAGAGAAAGAAATCAGTGGCACAAAGGCAATCCCCAGTTGAACAGCCTCTTGCCACACCACTCCATGATCTGACAAACTTTGAGCGTTTTCAGTTCTTCTCTGGAAGGCAGATATTCCGGCCGTACGTCCTCTCTTTGGACGTTGCGGATGAGTTTGGCATCCGGGCAGAGGTGGAGGAGATGGTGGATCTCCCGGAGTGCAGATACTTGTTGATGGATTTCGCGGAGGACACTTATAAGTCGGTGCTAGTCAAGGTCATGACCACGATGAAACTTCTCAAATTTGATGGCCTCACTAGCAGCCCATGTGTGCAGTTTCACGTGGGCCATACGATGTTCCGGTTCAGCCCGGATGATTTGAGTGACTTGATGGGTTTCGGCCCAGTCCAGCAGCTCACAGAAGAAGAAAAATTTGACCGAGTTGCCAATGTGCCTAACATCCAACAGTTTTGGGAAGAACTCACGGATGGCACCTCGGTCTACAGGAGCTCCCACAGCCGCTCTTCTGCATTCCTCAAGAAAGAGCACAAGTTCATGCAATATCAACTCAGCCATTCAATCACCAGCCGGCTCGATGCAAATAGTTCTGTCAACCACGCTGACATGTTCTGTCTGTATGGCATGGTCAAGCGTGTCAGGCTTCATATGGGAGTGGTGATCTGGAACTTAATTAAGAACCAGTATCACCCTAGAGGAGTGGCGTTATATCTGGGCCCTTATCTCACTCGAATCCTCCGTGCTACTCAGCCGATTGTGTTGGTTGAGCCCAGGGCTCCAGGCATGCAGCCTTTCACAGCTGATGCTGTTGCGAGGATGCGTGACAAGATTAGGCCCAAGAGAGCCCGCACTGGGAGGATGGCTGACATGAGGATGGAGGAGGAGGCTTATGAGGCCCATCCTAATGCGGTTGATCCTGCCTATGCTAGGGCAGGCGAGGGTTCATCTTCTAGTGATTTCCAGCAGCAGGTACTGGCCCAGCTGGCGGCCATGAACATGAGGTTCGACCATATTGACACCAGGCTGGATGAGATGGCGGCAGCAAATGCTCAGAGCCGCGCAGAGGCCCATGCTTACTACGAGTGGATGCGAGGGCATTACCCACCTCAGGGGGCCCTCCATTCCCACCTTATGATCCCTTCTCTATGGGATGATGTGCCTAGTGAACTTCCTGACACTCTACTCTTTTTTTTATTTTCTGTTTTGCTTTATTTTGTTTATTTCTTGGATTGTATAATGTTTAACTTGGATGTTGATTATTCTATTTTCTGCTTATTGCTTATTTTCCTGCTTTCTAGTTCGATATCTCTTTAATTGTTCGTAGGGCTTTGGTTGTCCATCAGGGACGATGTCCAGTTTTAGTGTGGGGGGGGGGGGGGGNGGGGGGGGGGGGGGTGCTATTTCTGATGAAGTTGAAAAATGAAATTTTTGATGAATTTTTGCTTGAAAGACTCAATTTGCAGCTTAGGGTAGTTTGCTTTCCTTGTGTTGTGGATGTGACCACTTTCCTTTTTGCTGGTTTGTGGTTTATTTGGTGGTACTTGTGCAGCCTAGTTTGTCAGGGATGATTCAAGGTTGAGCTTGTGTTTAATTCAGTCTCTTGCCAATAGTTGGGTTAATATCTAACCTAAATGTTTCCCCTGTGTGTTATGCATTGCTAGTGAAGGCTTATGTGTGATTCCGGTGATACTTGTTCTGTCATAGCTTGTCTCAGTGCTCTCATAGTGAAGTTTAAAATTTGCATGCTTTGAAGTGATTTAGGCCATTTTTGTTAACCCAAGCCTTTAAACCTACCCCTGTGTTATAATTGTTTTCCCTAGTTGTCCCCTTGAGCCTTGTTTTTGTTTAATAAGTGCAAAGCACTTAACCCAGTTCTTTGTATTGTTTTTCTTGTTTAGCCCTATTATTTAACCCTTAGCCCTTAGCCATATATTTTCCATTCACCCTTAGAGAGAATATAGCATTTGTAGACGATATTTCCCTTTTTGAGCTTACTTTTGATAGAGTTATTCCTGTTATCTTTGTTCTAGTGTGGGGGTGTGGTGAAGGAATTGTTTGGTTGGTTTGAATTGAAAGAAAGAAAGTGTTTGTTGGTTGAAAAGAAAAAAAAACAAAAAAAAAAAGAAATAAAAAACAAATGAAGAAAATTGAAAAAGAAAAAAAAAAGAGAAAAATGGTTGTTAGAGAAAAGTTTGAAAAAGAAGTTTGAAAGTGAAGAAAAGGTTTGTGATAAGAAAGAAAAAGAAGGATGAATAAAAGTACAAGTTAGATTGCTGGAATAATTGTCTTCACCCCCACTAGTTTAGAATACTCTTGTGTTTCCAATTATGTGTTGCTCTCTTGATTCATATTTTCTATGTCTCCTCTAGGTTTAGTTGTGAATAGATGTGAAATTCTCTCTCTTTTGTGCATTTTTCCATACCCTTTCTTTGTTTAGCCACTCACCCTTAGCCCCATTACAAGCCAAATAAAGACATATTTGATCTTAGCATGCAGTTTTACAGTGATCTATGTGAGTATGAAGGGCATAAGGGCATTAGCATGCAGTTTGAAAGGGAATAAGTAGTATAAAGTCCAAAATTATTATTATTATTATTATTATTAATCATCTTATATGACAAGTATCTCTTGGACCTATTTGCATATTCAAACACCCAAAAAATATAACATATTAAATTCAAAATTTTGTTATTCAAAATGTAGGCAAATACACTATATACATATAAAATTTAAATACTTGAGAGTTTTTAGAAAACATACTTGATTAAGGTTGGCCTAGAATGATTATTGCCCAGGAACGACGTTCTTTGTTGAAAGTAGTTAAAGAATAATTGATACACATGATTTTATACCATTATTTGCCCAGGAATCTAGTCAATATTGTTGCTTATTTCCTTCACCTTGATATATTTAAGGCTCGTTTGTGTGTTACATTTGATCAATCTTAGTTTATTCGCAAATGAGGAGCAAAGGAAGGATTTTCGGTCATCTCGGACAAGTTTTCAAGACACAAGGAATCTACCCCAGGACGGAAAGGAGCAACGGAGCACAAAAGGAGTCAGAAAAGGACCAGGAGGCCGCCTCACGGCCAGCCTCCCAGCCGTGATGGCGGCTGTGATCTCCCACGCGGACAGCAGTTGGCCACGACACATCACGGCCCCGTGATGGTGGCGTGACCCGGCTGCTGTCCAGTATTTATTCCGCGTTTTCCTGTATTTTGGTCATTCCGAGCCCTAGTTTAGTTCAGTACAAATTTTCCATTCTTTAGAGTTTTCCATAGCATAGAATAGAGCAGATTTACCCCCTTGAATTCGGTTACAAGCTTGGAATCATTGTTTGGATTGGAATTGCTGCTATGATTTCAGAATTAAATTCTTGCTTTGCTTTGTTTACTTCAATCATGCGTGAGTAATTCGCTTATGGGTTTGGATTAGGGGGTTATTGTTAATCTTGATGTTACTTCCCTTGATTCCATTTCCATTCCTAAAACTGTTAAGGAAGCCTTATCTCATCCTGGGTGGCGAACTGCCATGATTGAAGAGATGAATGCTTTGGACCACAATGGTACTTGGGAATTGGTTGCTATGCCTGCAGGTAAAAGGCCTATTGGTTGTAAGTGGGTGTTTACTGTCAAGGTAAATTTTGATGGGTCTGTTGTTCATTTGAGAGCCCGTCTTGTGGCTAAAGGATATGCACAAACTTATGGTGTTGATTATTCTGACACTTTCTCTCATGTGGCTAAGCTTGCTTCTGTCAGGTTACTCATTTCAATGGCGGCCATTAAAGATTGGCCATTGCATCAACTTGATATCAAGAATGCCTTTTTGCATGGGGATCTTCACGAGGAAGTGTACATGGAGCAACCTCCTGGGTTTGTTGCTCAGGGGGAGTTTGGGAAAGTATGCCGACTTCAACGATCATTGAATGGACTGAAACAAAGTCCACGTGCATGGTTTGGAAAGTTCAGTCAAGCTATGGAGAGCTTTGGGATGGTGAAAAGTAAATCGGATCACTCGATGTTTTACAAGTAGTCCAAGACAGGCATAATCTGGTTAGTGGTCTACGTGGATGACATTGTCATTACAGGAAATGACACCGAAGGAATTTCATCTCTTAAATCATTCCTTCATAGTCAATTTCAGACAAAAGATTTGGGACCACTGAAGTACTTCCTGGGTATTGAAGTCATGAGGAGCAAAACAGGTATATTACTATCTCAAAGAAAATATGTACTTGACTTACTTTCTGAAACAGGGAAACTAGGGGCTAAACCATGCAATACTCCTATGATACCAAACATGCAATTGTCAAAGGAGGGAGAGTTGGTTGAAGATCCTGAGAGGTATAGGAGATTAGTTGGGAAGTTAAACTACTTGACAGTAACTCGTCCAGATATTGCATACCCAGTTAGTGTTTTGAGCCAATATATGGCATCCCCAACTGTTGAGCGTTGGGCAGCTGTAGAACACATCTTGAGTTATTTGAAGGGAGCTCCAAGACATGGAATTTTGTATAAAAATCATGGTCACACTAAGATCGAGTGTTTTACTAATGCTGATTGGGCAGTATCCAAAGAGGATCGTAGATCAACAACTGGATATTATGTTTTCTTTGGAGGGAATCTGGTCTCGTGGAAAAGTAAGAAACAGAATGTGGTCTCTCATTCGAGTGCAGAGTCTGAATATAGGGCAATGGCACAATCAACGTGTGAAGTGATGTGGATAAACAACCTTCTGAGTGAGGCTGGCTTTAAAGCCCCAATTCCTGCAAAGTTATGGTGTGATAACCAAGCTGCCCTGCATATTGCATCAAACCTAGTATTTCATGAACGAACGAAGCACATAGAGATTGACTGTCATTTTGTTCGTGAGAAGATACAACAAGGGTTAATCTCCACTGGATTTGTAAAGACTA
Organism: Ipomoea triloba; assembly: GCF_003576645.1. Taxonomy (NCBI): domain Eukaryota; kingdom Viridiplantae; phylum Streptophyta; class Magnoliopsida; order Solanales; family Convolvulaceae; genus Ipomoea; species Ipomoea triloba. Next base: position 25,088,359 of record NC_044917.1, read on the forward strand.
GGGAACAACTCAGGGATCTATTCACAAAGGCCCTAACTGGGACATGAGTTTGTTATCTGTGTAACAAGTTGGGCATGATCAATATCTTTGCTCCAACTTGAGGGGGAGTGTTATAAGGTATATTCAGCAAATATGGTATCCTGCATATTAGGAAACCTGGAAGCTAGTGTTTTGAGGTAGTGGTATATGGAAACTTGTTTCCATACCATATGTCCTTTAATTCATATATATAGGATGGTGTACTTTCCTCAAAAGTGTGTGAGACATAGAGCTGCCAGTCGAGGTATTCTCCTAAAACCCTTGAACAACGAACAAGAACGTTCCCGATGTCAATAGCAAGTTCACGACACTGCTTAACTACCATACCAACATACGAAAAATCATGATTATCAGAATTGAAAGTTGAGCACAAATTTAAAGACTCTTACTATAATATTATTGAAATTTCGGCTCTTGATCAGGATAGAGGAATTCACTGTCATTGATTAAACGGAGTAAAGATTGGGTGGACAGTTTAATCGACCACTGTATGCAGCAACAAATGAACTATCTTGACTCCTAATTATAGCGTCAAAACCCACTGCCTGTGCATGAACAGCTGCGTCAATATTACATTTCAACATATTAGAGGGTGGCGGAGTCCATGTAGTAATGGGCTGCAAACCATAGGTCACATTCCCCAGTACTGGTGTTGACAAATAAGCCCGTTTCCAAGAAACCACAAAAGAATCATCCATGCTTCTCATTTCCTCGATAACAAGTTGCTTATCATTCCACACTATCTCATTGCGAGTCAGCCATAAAGTCCACATGTGAGCAGCCATAGTAATAGCTAACAAAGGGGTTGGTGCATTAAGAACGTAACTTTACTTACAAACTCTGGTAATGGGCTCCCATCGTATAATTCAAATCCATTCCAAAGCTGAGCAGCAGTAGAACAATCACAGACAATATAGTTAATGGTTTCAGGCGTTGAGGAACACAAAGGACAAACTCTATTAGCACCCACTCCCCTCGAACGTAAAACTTCACACACTGGTAATATATTTTTAAGGCAACGCCATAAGAAATTACGCACCTTAGGGGGAATTTTTTAGCTCCATAGTTTCTTCCAATCCATAAATCCGAAACCAGTGTCTATAATCGGAGCATTACACATCAAGGCTGTGTACATCCCTTTCAAATCGTCTTTCCAATCAGGATAAAGCGGCGATACCAGAGTGTTGATAACTCTAGGGATGTCCTGATCAATGAAAATATCACGGAGTAAGTCCAAATCCCACTCCCCATTGCTATCCAGTAGATTATGGACATGTGCATGTTGTAACTTGTAAGGGAAAATGATTCTCGAAATCCAATAGAAAATGGAAAATACAACAAAATATCCACGAAGGATAATACACAGGAAAATAAAACCTACAAAAGGTTGAATAAACCTGGAAAGCAACTTTGGATGAAAATCGGACGATCTCAGGTGGTTGGAAGCACGAGTCGTGTTGCCACTATCCTTAAAACCTTATTTACCGCATCCCGGGGTGCTGGAGTGTTGCGGTCTAGGTTTCCCAGGATAAAACGTACTACGATCCTACGTTTGAGCACACAAACTTGGATCCAGCGAACTAGGACGTGGGATGAACGCAGGTGGCTAGAAGGAATGATGAGCAGTGTTTTGAGGGAGAAAACCAGTGTAGTTCGTGAGTTCTTGGTGCGATTCTTCGTGTGTTCCAAAACCTGCTGCTCACCTACGAATATATAGTAGAGGAGAATGGAGCATAGCATTAATCATGGCATTGATAATCCATTAGTAACCTCCACCCACTAGCAGAAAATTAATTCTGCCACTAACCAATATTTACACCCACTACCAAGTCCATTATTCACAAAATAACTCTGAAATAATGATTGGAATTAATCAAATTAATTCCGTAATATCAAGAGTCATTTTTGAACGGACACAATAGGTGAAACGTCGCGTTCGAGAGGTTACTAGAGTCGTAGTGCGAGACATGGTCCAGTCTCCGAACCATCGACACATCGAGTTCGAGACGTCAAGTAGTGCATGCTTCGAGACATTGTGACGGCAACGAGACATCGGACGCGTGCGCCACATCGCACTTGCACGCAAACGACCTCTCGCGAGAGGTCGACTCCGCCAACTGCGAGACATTGAACTACCTCTCGTGAGAGGTCAGTTTTGATGTCTCGAGCGAGAGATGTCTCCCTCTCGCGAGAGGTCAGTTCACCTTGATGTCTCGAACGAGAGATCACGGTTCTGAGATGGAAAAGTTGTTCGAATCCGAACGACATTCGTACCCGCAGGTGCCGGCGTACACGAGTCAAGCCTTATCAGGCTCAGTTTGGGATTTGATTTGCACCCCCCTGCGCGCGAGAGAGAGCCTTTATGCCATACAAGTCAATTAGCCTTAAAAAGCCTCTTGTATTTATAGTGGGGCAAATCCTCATTCCAAACCAATGTGGGACAAAGCTTCATAAGCTTTTCCTCACTTCAAATTCCGTCTCCAATGGGTCTACTTTGAGAACCAATTTCTCATTCACCCATTATTCATTTTGAGCGTATAATATATGGATCTCTTCGTCTCACTACGAAGAACCCGAATCCACTGTGACCCGGCCCAAATCGGTTGTGGACCCCACTTTAAATTGTACTACAAAATGGCCACTTAAATGCCATTTTAGTGCTATTTTTCCAACATAACTCAGTAATGCATGCAGTCCTCACAAAGGGATCGATCTTATCAAATAACCACGGGCAATCCCAAACTGGAATGTCCTTCCTATTCCCGACTCGCCGAGCAATACCTCCTCGAATAAGCTCTTGACTGGACATGATACTATGCCATATATAACTAGGGTTGTTTCCAAGTGTAGCTGTCAAGAAATTCCCAGTAGGATAATATCTGGCTTTTAGAAGCTTGCTGACCAACGAATCTTGATTAACCAACAACCGCCAACCCTGCTTTGCGAGTAGTGCAATAATAAATTCGTGGATTCGCGTGACGCCCATACCTCCTTTTGACTTAGGAACCACCAATTTAGACCAACACAACCCGTTCATACCTCTTGACTCTCCCTTTCCTTTGTTCCACCAAAATCGGTTCATCATTTTATAAATGGAATCACATACACCGATAGGGAGTAGAAAAACCGACATAGTGAACACCGGCGTTGATTGTGCTACAGCTTTCAACGGAACTTCCTTTCTAGCCTTATTCATACATACATCATTCTTTCTTTTTCTAATGAAAATGAAAAGATGAGCATATACATTTACAATATGGAAGAGAATACTATCACAAAACAAAATTTTTGTTCAAATGTTGTTTACAATGTTAGTATAGGACATTGGATAATGTGACATTTTTATTAGTGGACTTATTATTTTGTTTAAATAAGTAGTTAGATATTTCTTGTGAAAGCCTGAAAGGGTTATGTCATTTTCATTCTATCATTGTCTCAATCCGTAATAATTATGTATTTTTGTTTTAGTGGGAAAATGTAATATAATATTTATTTATTTAGATGAATACTCTATTATTAGAGGAGAGATCCAATTATTTCAGTATATTATATTGAAGACATAATTTTTTTTCTCAAAATGATAATACTTTTATTACTCGAATAAAAGTTACAAGATACAATTCAATTCTCCGATTCATTAAAGGTTCGTTTATGTTTTGCAGGCGGCTTCACAATAGTTTCATCGTCCCTAGGTCGTCGCTTCTTCTTCAACCACCTCTACTTCATCGCCGACTCAGTTAATCTCCTCCATCAGCTAGCAACACCCGTCGCACTCACAACAACTTCGTCGTTACTTGGTCGCCACTCTGCTTCTCGCACCTCTGCATCTCGCCAATTTCAGCTTCATCGTAGGCTCCAGCCGTCGCTTGCTACCCAAACCCCCATCACCGACTACAATGGACTTCATTATTTGCGAAAGGACTCCATAATATTATAATTATACATTTATTAAAACTAGTATTCGCACTCGTGCGATGCACGGAATGGATTTGCTATAATATTTTAAGAATATTTGGATCGGTATATAATTATAGAAATTATAACAACAAATATTATATGGTGCAATTGAAAATATGGTTTGGATCGATTATGTTTTGTAATGTTATCCTTACATGAATTTGACCAAATAATTGTTGAATTAATAGCTAATACATTACTACAGAATTGGTTTACTACGGCACTTAATAGATGGAGGTTATTTTAATAACTGCCGTCTAATATAGTTTGTGATATTTCGTCACATAATAGACGGCGGTTATTTAGATAACAGTCGTATATATCTTAATTAATTTTTTTACGTCACTTATTAGACGACGGTTCTTTGAATAGCCGCCGTATATACCTTAACTCAGTTTTTACGTCACATAATAGAGGGCGGTTATTAAATAAACGTCGTATATATTTTAATTAATTTTTTATTTTATTTTTAATTGATGTATATACGGTGGCTATACAATTAACTGCCGTATTTACCTTACTATTTTTTTTTTTACCTTAACCACATATACATTAATGTAAATATTTTATTTTAGTTTTTAATTTTATATATATACTGTGGTTATACACAAACCGCCGTATATACGATAATTTAAAAATTAATTTTGATTGTTTATAATATATACCTTAAATAAGTTAACTACAAAAATATAGAAGAACTAATAAGTTAACTTAAAAAATAAGTTAACTAACTATATATATATATATATATATATATATATAAGGCGGTTAAATTAATTACACCAATCGCCCTATATGTATTTTCTTTAAAGATTTTATAGATTAGGGCGGTTAGTTATTATACGTATTATTATTGCGCGCCTAGATCATTCTCTCTTCATTATTAAACTACGTAGGCTTTTAGGGCGTATATGTATTCATCTTCTTGGACGGTGCTTATTACGAGAACTGCGGACAGCTTACAATCGACAAAATACTATACGCAGAAACGCACACCACCATGACGCCGCCGCTACTCACACCACTGCACGCCGTTGTCGCCACTGCACGCCGCCGACGTGGCTGCTGCACGAAGCCGTCGCCGCTGCTCAGGTACGTAACTTACCTATTTTTATTTTATACTGATTTTTTTATTGAAAAATTAATATAATTTAATAATTTTAGGGTTTATAAATCTTGTGTAGTATTTTAATAATCTTGTGTATTATGTGATATTGCATGTATTCATATTTTCTTTTCAACAATATATGTTATTTAATTATTTGTGAATTTCTTTTTCTCTAGCTAAATCACTTGTGTATGGATTTATTTATGCGTAGAAGGTGCTTGATAAAATGTCTACAAGAGAAAAAGAAACCAAAATCAACAAGTAAATAATTAAATAAAACATTAGGGTAGAGCTGGACAAAACGGTTTGGTTTAGTTTAAAATCGAAAAGTCGAACGGTTCTAATATATTATATAAATTCCATTGAAAACTCATATCTTCAATTTTGGAATTTCATTCCTGATTTACTGGAATGAATTCCAATCAGTAAATCTGGAATGAAATTCCAAAACTGGAGATTCATTCCAGTAAAAACTGGAATGAATTTCCAGTTTTGGAATTAAAAATATAGTTTTATTTTTTATTTTAATTTGTTTGAATTGTTAATTTGTTATGTTGGTATTTAATTTCTAATTAAGTTAATGTTTTAGGAAGTTCTTTTTAACGGATAAAAGTTGGATAGTAGCATCTCGTATTAGTGTTGAGTATGAAGATGGGGTTAAGAATTTTTTAGAATTTGCAAACACAAATCTTCATAACAATTGCGGGAACTTCCTTTGTCCTTGTACGAAGTGTTGTAATGGTACGAATTTGGATGAAGATGATGTATTCGACCATTTAATTTGTAATGGATTTAATCCACGATATACAAAATGGATATGGCATGGAGAACATATATCAAATACACCTAGCACATATGTTGAGACCGAAAGATATGAAGATGAGGACAAAGAGGATCGATTAGAAGATATGATTCGTGATGTCGGAGAGGAGTTCATTAATCAATCAGAAGAGTTGAATAGATTATCAAGTGATGCTGAGAAACCTTTGTGGCCGGGTGTAGTAACTATACACGGTTATCAGCTGTTTTAAAACTATTCAACTTAAAAGTTGAGAATGGGTGGAGTGATAAGGGTTTTACGGCCTTACTAAAGATTTTAACAGATATGTTTCCGGAAGGTAATGAACTTCCGAAAAGTACATATGAGGCCAAAAAGATTTTGTGCCTTATGGGTATGGGATATAAAAAAAATACATGCTTGCCGTAACGATTGTGTATTGTTTAGAAACGAATACAACGCGTCCCATGTGTGTCCAATATGTAGGGCATCTCGTTACAAAGAAAGGAAGGATGTTGATGGTGAAGTGATCTTAAATGGGCCCCAAGTTAAAGTGATGTGGTATCTTCTAATAGTTCCAAGATTGAAAAGGGCCCCCAGTTAAAGTTTGAATTGCACATTATTGAAAACCTCTTTGTAGACGACATTGGTAGTACTAATAGAATCTTGTTCATCCTCGTCTAGAGCTAGGGATGGCAACGAGGCGAGGAGTATACTCCCCGTCCCCGTCCCCGAAACCCCGACCCCGTCCCCGGTCAATTTTTAGCCAACATATTAAATTAGTGTAATTTTAATTTTAAAAACTATGATTTTGATTTTAAAAAATTAATATATATATATATATATATATATATATATATATATATATATATATATATATATATATATATATATATATATATATATATATATTAGTGAATTACGTACAGTGGCAGTGTTTATATATATAAAAATTACGTAATTCACTAATTATATATATAAATAAATTAGTGAATTACGTACAGTGGCAGTGTTTATATATATATAAATTACGTAATTCACTAATTTATATATATAAAAAAATTAGTTTCGACTGTTTATATATATATATATTCGGGGACGGGGCAGGGCGGGGGTATCCCCGTCCCCGTCCCCGATCCCCGAAATTTTTCCCCATCCCCGTCCCCGTTTCAAACGGGGACGGGGATCCCCGGCGGGGACGGGGCACATTGCCATCCCTATCTAGAGCTAACACATTTAGACCATCTGGATGGGTGTTTCGGGAAAAAGTCACCTACAATTGACCGTGATTAAACACCAGTTTGTCCAACATGAGTTAGTGTTTGGCCCTGACTTTTCTTGATAGTCATGACATATGCGAGCATCAATGAGAATTGTTTATGCTAAAACTTGAAGGGCAATCTCAATAAGGAGCGAAAGACATTCGCGAGATAAGAACTTTGTTTCCTTCATGTGTTCCATAACTATTCTTGCTTCGACAATGTGATCTGCTAATCTTCTGACGATGAGACGCGTATCATTGCAAATGTTATTATCAATAATTTAAAACAACAAATAAATCAAAATTTATATAATAAAATGTAATGGTTATTACAAATAATTTGAATTTTAGTTGTATTACCATTTCTAGGCATATTAATAGGTGTTCTTGGAGAGCAAACCATAAATCTACCGTACAATGGTTCACTACTGGCCACTGCAATTGTTTATACCCGAGGGAAGAATATTAAAATTTGCATTTTATTTAAATAAAATAGTTATGTACGGTATTAAGATAACAACTTTGCCTACAATTAACATTGTGATTAGCTGGACTAAATGGTAGTGCACAAACAGCTGGTTCTAACAACGATTGATCATTATCGAACAACCTATTTGGTTGGAGCAACGATGCCTGTGTATTTCTTTGGTTAGGTACGCTATTAAGATAACAAATTTTCTTACAAACACTGAGATTAGGAATTAAAAATTTGTATTACGAATAAGAACAGTATGAAAGAATATATTGTATTAGTAATTGTATTAACATATTTTAATGTACAATTGTAGTATGAATAGAAATTGTATTACCATATTTTTCAATATTACTCAAACCTTAATTTTATAGGACTGTTATGGGCGGGAGTTAAAATGGAGGATTTTGTTTTTATTAATAGTATAAATTACGTTGACTGGCCTTTGGTTAGAGGAAAGGAATTAAGTGGGGAAATAATTACAATTCCATAGGAAAAGAATAATACGGGAATAAAGTGGGAGTTTAAATTTCAGTGTTTGGTTTGCAGGAATAAAATTACTGGGAATTTTAATTCCAATGTTTGGTATACATGGTAATTGAGAGGGAATAAGTAGTATAAAGTCCAAAATGCTCATTGTTGTTGTTGTTGTTACTATATATTATTATTATTGACAAATTAATTCACAAGTTATTAGTGTTGTTGCATATAAAGAATGCAAATTTTGAAGAGTTCTGCATATAAAGAATTCAAAGAAATATACACGAAACTTGCTGTATATAAATATATAACACATAAAGAATGCAAATTTTGAATAGTTGTTGCATATAAAGATTTAAATTAAATGAATATACACAAAGGAAAGTCGAAGAATAATACATGCTATAATTTAGAAGGGAAGGTCGTGTATCAATTTTATGTTAAAAAAAAAAAGGGAAGGGTAATTTTGTCTCGAAACTATATTTTTTTCTTCCTAAAACTCATGGAATTAAAATTCGGGGGG